>NW_015556101.1:1919-9487 GCF_001515605.1 Sinocyclocheilus anshuiensis | reverse complement strand
GACAATTGAGAAAATAAAAATAAATTGTAGCATTAATAAACTTCTACCAACCTTAGTGGTCTAGCCCCCAGGAGATCTCCAGAACGCCTGCTTACTCTTCCTCGTTTTTGAATCAGAGGACCAACACTTGGGCCCATTGATGAACGCTAAAAACAAACAGTGATGAAGTGAGATACATTAAGGGCAAGCACAAAACTACAATATATACTAGCACTTCACAACAGACATAATGTTGTGTAATTTATAACTTGAGAAATCTAAAAAAGAAATGGGAATATTAAGTGTGCTACACAAATGAATCTAATAATTCATAAAATATTATATATATTAATTATATTATAATTCATAACTTTACCTTAAATATTTAATTCATTCATTATTTTTGCTACTTTAGACTAGATTTGGAATCCCAGCCTTTCCATTTATTCCATATAGACGGTTTCATCGGGCGCACGCGCCTGGACCGAAGTTAACTTCCGGTCTGTGTTTGTTTATCAGTCTGGCTATGGCACAGGCTACAAACGCAGTTAAAGTTAAGGTGATGAGTAGACTGAAGTTGGGCTCAGGTGGTTGTGCTGTGGGATGTGTTTCCCATACATTTATTTATTTGTGGCGCTCGCCACAATATCAAAAATTACAGATTTTCCAAAAGGCTTCGTTGAATAAACATGAGCACGTACTGCACATTTAAAAATCATAACGAGGCGCAGGTGTTTTTATTTCATTGTATTTCTGAAGGAAGACTATCTTTAGAAAATTTTCGATGTCATTTTCATTTAATCTTGCCTGTTATATGCCTGATAAAGCAGCGTTTGTGAGCTCAGTGCTGATTTGTGTACAGCCGTTACTGGGGAAACCTCTGCTTCTCCCGCTTTAAAGCACCTCCTGCTGGCAGAGAATGAATTTGCATTTTCAGTAAGTCCGTCTGATTTACGCAGCAAACATATTTTACTTATCAAAAATAATCTACTCTAAAGGGACTACTTAGCTGTTGTCATTGATTCTATTTGGAAGTCTACCGGAAGTTAAGTTAGGGCCACAAAAGCACGCATGCGCAGTAACGTTTGTTTATGTTGTTGCCGTTGAAACCGTCTATACTAGAATCTAGAAACTGGTAGCACTTACTCTTCTCTCACGAGCTCTTGACTTGAGAGGCTTAACAAACGCTGTGTTGTCCAAGTCCTAGAATTCATACCATGAAATAATTTTCAGAAACAACTGTTTCGATCTTTTTAGTGATTTTTATGCATATGCACATTGCTTGTGTTTGACAATCATCCTAAATCAAGAATAAAATTGATGCTATATGTGATATTCCACCAAATCATCATCCGTTCTGTCATAACTAATGTCAGAGTGTGACAGGAAGGAGGACTCATCAATCCCTGATAACCTGATATAAAGACACAAGATCGAAAATAGCATTGCGAATGAGGGAAAAACTCCAGTGAACTGAGAACAAAACGAAGAGCTTGCTGAACGTTAAGGTACTGTTTTCCTCGGTGCTGTGGGACACTGGCTGCTTTCTGACTGAAGCTGGTCAGCATTGACCTCTGTTCATCATTGAGACAAGCACTTGACTTGCTGTCATGCACTAGAACGCCACATATCAACTGCATCTGCCACTCCTGTCAAATGAATTAATGAGCGATAAAGATACCATAAGTATCCTTAATAAACTCTCACAACAATGGTCAATAAATCACAGAGAACTTCTATTTTATGAACTCTCTGTGCACATTAAGACATGAGTTATGACCGCCCACATCCACATGGCCCTGTACTCAATGGCGCCCTTCACTAAGTCTATGTCATGTTATGTCGCTGTCGCACTGACCAAATGGGCAAAGTTTTGCTTGCTGGCTTCAACTTCAACATTTACATACAAGTCTTAAAGGTGCAGTAGCTAAACAGCCCATTTAATTCAAGAGGGTGAAAAAAATCAGTAAAAATAAATAAATGGAAAAAAAAAATATACCACCATGTAAAAAAAAAAAAACTTTGCATAACAAAAACTGAATGAATGAATAATTAATAATAATAAGTGGTACAAACACAAATCTAGCTTCTTCAAATTATTGCACAAGTGATAAGAACTATGGTTTAATTTCTTAACTAACCAGGCACTGGTAGTCCGCCTCAGCTTTATAGAGTTTCTTGATCTCCACGTCCAGCTGGTTTCGAGCATGTTTGAGTTTGACCTCCAGAGCAGCTCGAGCCACATCAGACTTTACCAGGAGCTCCTTCTGTTTTTCAGCTCCAGCTCTGCATGAAGCCATTTCTTCTGGGCAGCTTCAAAGTTCCTCGCCACCTCAATTAACTCTTGTAGACAAAAGACAACTGGTGAGATTTCAGTATGGCAAAATATATATGCAGATCAAAGAACGACTATTAAGACAAGACATGCTTTCTAAAAGCAGTATTTTTTTTAATAATTCTAGCACAAAGATATGAAGCTTTTACAGGAAGTTTAACAATAACAAGTGGGTAATTTGTGATAATCATATACTTTTAACAAATAGCCACTTTCTCTTTTTTCCTCAGAAGTAAAAATGTAAAAAAAAAAGTACTCCTGGCTTTCAAAAGCTCTGCTGAAACAATACACACTACAATTTTCAAATTCCTAAATTATCCCTCATGTTACACTGAAATTGACTTGACTTCCCTTCTTTTCGACATCCATATGAACATTTATTTTACCTTCAGTGATTTTGGACATCCACCCATCCAGACATATTATTTAAGTTTAAAGCATCTGTTTTATCGTAGAGTGGGCATACCGTTTTCAGAGGGGTGATTGCTATCCAGAATAGTAATGTTGTTTTAGGTTTGAGTCAAGATGGAGACTAATTTCACCTCAGCAAAAGTACATCGTAAAAAAACAAAAAACTTTTACAGTGTGTATGTCAACTACACACTACCATTCTTTAATTGTATTCAGCATTGACACATTAGATTGACGAAAAGTGACAGACATTTATAATGTTACTAAATATATATTTTTCAAATGAATGCTGTTGTTTTGAACTTTCTATTCAGTGTTGGGCAGTAACTAGTAACTTAGTTACTGTAATAATATTACTTTTTGCAGTAACTAGTACTGTAACTAATTACTAATAAGATTGCAGTAATAATATTACAGTTACCATCCATAAAGCAGCTTAGTTACTTAGTTACTTTTGATGCCTCAACCCCGCTGATTTAAAATCCAACAATCAAATAATTCCTAGATTTATTTTCATAATTTTCATGACTCGCACATGCATGTGATGTCCCCAGTGCAGCAGGCAAGCCCCCCCTCCCCCCAAAAAAAACCTCACTCCAAGCTTTTGGCAACCCTGCCAACACTGTTTCTATTTAATCAAAGAATCCTGAAACACGTGTCATGGTTTCCACAAACATATTACGCAGCACAACTGTTTCCAACATTGAAAATAATAAGAAATGTTTCTTGACCACCAAATCAGCATGTTAGAATGATTTCTGAAGAATCATGTGACACTGAAGACTGGAGTAATGATGCTGAAAATTCAGCTTTGACGTCACAATAACATGACATTAAAAAAATAATAATAATAAAAAAAATAAACAGGGCCAATTATATCTAACCGAGCTTATTCTATAGCAAGCCTTTGCAAACACAGACTGAGGACTTCTCCTACATACTGATCCCCCATGATGGTCGCGTCACCTGACGATCCAGCGTCAAACTCAAACAAACCGCTTTAAATGCGTCAGGTGAGTGTAATGTAATGTGCCGGAGCACATGGAGTTACTTATGCTGCACACTGGACTTCAGGCGGGTCTGAAACTCTGCGTTTAGACGGAATATAGTACCGGAAGCCCAGCAACAATCGAAAAAGTTCTTCATCAATTTGTTTTTTTAAGGCAGAGGTAAGAGCTTTTAATTCACTGAAGGTGTTTTGAAACTGTCATTACAGCTGCCATACGTATTTGGAATAGCATCTGCTAATATTTACACTGTTATGTGTATTATTATTATTTTTAATACAGTCAATATCAGGGCTAGTTTCAGTACAGGCCATAGTCTACCCTGAACAACCTGGTCGTCCGTTCGCGGTCGCGTTCGCACCCGATCCGTTGTAGCCAGTAGAGGGCACTCGAGGCATTTTGAGTTGAGCATCCAGGATTGTTGTACCTTCACCATATGGGGCTGTGTGTGCGAGTTTGACAGTGATTAAGGTGGTGGTTGAGCAAAGCTTTGTTGTGTTTGCTTTACTCAACGCTGTTCACAAGAAAATAAGCGTCTCTGTGATATCATGCTCTTAGTCTCCACTGCAAATGCTCCATTACACAAATAATGGGTTCTGCTGCTACTGGAGTCACTTTAATTTAGTACCCAAAAATCTTATTACAGTCATTTTTAACATGGCTGCTTTGAGCATAAGAGATCAAGAGCAGCAGTGTTTGGAGAGACTGAATTCAATTTTGTAGGAAATAAAAGACTTGCAACGCCAGGTCTTTCTCATTGTTGAAAGTTTAACTGGCTTCCGAGACCTTGGTCACTGTATGTGGAATATTGCATTTGAATTTTAGTGCTATCTTTAGTGCTGTCATGGGTTTCAAATGTCGTCCTTTGCAATAGCAATTAGATGCAGTGGTGCTGCTCGGTCCTGATGGTAAACATTTGGGTTTATTGCACTGGACTAGATTAATCTGCTTGTTCTTCTTATCTAATATTTAATTTGTAAGACTAGAAATATACATAATGTATGATATACCTGTGGTTCTAATCATACTTACACCAATATTGTTCTAATTTTGGTTATTGATCTTTCATGAGCTGTTTTTGTTTATTGGACTACCAGTATTGTTTTTTCTTGTTACATTAAATTTAGGGTTAATATTAAGGCATTACATAAAATAAAGGGTAATATTTAAATCACAACACCATATATTTTTTTAAATTCCTACTAATAGGGGCAAAAGCGCCTCATATTGGAATATAGTCATGTATGCACTCTTTGTCTTTGTAACCCACTGTTTGCAGTTAGTTTAGAAATGGAGTTTTCCACCCTAAATTAAAGCCCCTTCTTACGGCGACATTGATAAAAATGTAATTGTGATCGTGTGTGCTGTGTGGAATGCAAAAGCTGTTTTTCTCTGAGGGCGCTGGGATATTTGCATTGTTTAAAACCCACAAAAGAATCAGTTTCTGATGGCAAATGCACAATTGCTTTAGCAAGCGAGTATTGCGTTAATCTTGGGAAAACATACATTTATAAAAGAACCTAATTTGTTTCACAAGTAGACTTGGCATGCAGTTGTTCTCTGATTAATATATTTATCTGACATCATTATATAAAATACAAGATATCCTGAACATGTAGCTTAATTCATTCGCTTATTTTTTGTGTATATTTTATTACAGATTAGTTTGTAATTAACGATTAGTCATGAATTAATCACCCACGTTTAATTTATAAGCCAAAATCTTTTAAATACACCTTTTCCTTATACTCTTTTCTTTTTTTCGGAAAGATTTAAGTTATATTAATTCGACTGGGACTCTACAGCATAGAACAAATAGATTTCAGGAGCTCTGTACATAAACATTACAAAAGCAATTTATTGTCTGTTGCTTAATATTAATGTTTGTTTTACAGTGCGTTGGCTCATTAGGAAACTTATTGCCTTTGGCTGAGTATATACACAGCTCAGCAGATGAGATGCTAATCTAAGGACCAGAGATGAATGTGTTTGATACTAGTCCCTATTTAGTCAACACGGTTTTACCGAATGAGCCATTTCTCTCTTTAAGTATTTACCCAAAACCCAGAGAAGCGTTAATTCTGAGATCAAATCTCGATCTGTTCATCCTTTTTATGTGAGATCTGCGGTCTGTGAATATAAAAGTGAAGATGAAGGATGTGTGGTGCTTCACAGACTCTCACATAAAAGCTGTTGAGACATTGTAGTCCTCCCATGAGCTTTCTGGGTCAAATCTGATCTGCTTCATGTCGTAAACCCAGTAATTCCTTCCTAACTGTCCTGTATAGTAAAAGAGACAGCAACCAAAAGCAAAAGCCCAACACAAACATCTAAATGTTTTCAGATCCTGACTTGAACTTTGACCTCATCATGCCACAATGCAGTGATACAAATTCTGATTTCAGTAATGAGCTTTCAGCCTGTAGACTGTGTTTTTCAGTTCAGTAAATCCAAACGTTCAGTCTGGTACCGCTGACCACCTTTTCTTTCTCACCAAAGCACTCATGATTCATTTAAACCAGTTTGACTTCGTCAAAAGCATACTAGAAATAAATATGAATGCAGAGCTGGGACTCCGCAGTGCTCTGTGTTACTAATACCAGTCAAGAACAAACCATAACAGGACCATAAAAAAAAAGAATTAATTAATATGCTGTCCTGTTATGGTTTGATTAATACATTAATAAAATATGTATTTATTTGTTTTTGCAAATAATACCAGGGCAGAATCTATTTTTAACTATAACAGGACTGAATAAAATATTATGCTACCCTCTTAAGGTTTGCAAATTAAATAAATAAATACATGTATTTATTATTATTATTTTTAGTAGCAGTAGTAGCAGCAGCAGCAAACTGTAGCAAGACAGAATCATATCTATATGCATTTAATGTATGTAATGTAAGTATATGTATGTGTATATTAATTTATGTTATGGTTTAGTTCACACCTATTGTGTTAAAATGAACAAATTATGAATTATGTCAATGAAGTCACCCATTTTCTGGTAAGTTGTTAAATTAAAAGACCAAATATACTTCGATTGTGATAGTGTGATACACTTAGCTGCTGACAAAACCTGAAATTATGCTCCTAGGGAAAGAAAAATAACAACCTCTGGGGACGCAGATATGTATAAATAAATAAATAAGTAAGTAAGTGCACCTCATCCAAAGCTGTTACTGAAACTGTCAAATCAAAAAGCCTCAAACTAATATACATAGCTGAAGTAGCTAGTTGTATTCTCATAATCATCTGTTTGTGAAATTGTTCCCTGAATGCATTCTAATACCCATGTGAGCATTGATTTCTGTGCCAGGTACAGTACATCTGTGAAGTTCTTATGAGGTGAGCATGGAATAAACAAGGCATCATATGACCCCTTTAAGAGTTTTTTTTTTTTTTTTTAGGTGAGAATGTACTTGTTCAGACTTAAAAAATGTGGCTTGTTAATAAAGAGAAAAGTCCGTTTGAAAATTTGCTTCGACGTTTTTGGAGATGTGAGCTCCAGGGTGTCAGTGGCCGTTCAGCGTTCATGAACCCACTGAGAGCAGCCTCACCTCGGACAGATCTTCTGGAATTTGCCGCTGGCTCTGATGTCTCTATAGTGGTTAAACATGAGATATGATTCGTTTTGTGTAAATCTAATGGGCAGTTGGTCTCAATCTATTATTTATTCCAGAGCAAATAGTTTTGACTGAGTATAATCTTCTTTCGTGCTACAGTGGTTACTGTTCTCTAATTTTGATCACTGTTTTTTCCACAGAATTAAGCATTAGCGTTAGTTCTGGCAGGTCACGTGAGTCAAGCTTGTATCAGCTGATTCTCTGCTGAT
>NW_015556101.1:1243-1584 GCF_001515605.1 Sinocyclocheilus anshuiensis | reverse complement strand
CTAGGGGGGTTATTATTGCTGCTCTCCCTGCTCATTCATGACAGGCTGCAAGAACAGAACCATACCGCCAAACCAAACTTTATGCTAAGTATCTATCATTTTGACGATAGTGGTCCTGACAGAATAAAGGTTTTTGTTTAAATGCCTTGGATATGTTGTCAAACATGTTAAGTAGAACAGTGGTATACCTACAGCTAATATTCCTTCAGATTCTGAAGGATAGCTTAAACGGTATTTCAGAAAAGTATTTGTAGATTGTTCTCTAATTTTGATCTCCACTGTGTGTATGTATATATATATATATATATACAGTGGGTATGGAAAGTATTCAGACCCCCCTA
>NW_015556101.1:0-1097 GCF_001515605.1 Sinocyclocheilus anshuiensis | reverse complement strand
AAAAATAAAAATAAAAAAATGTAATTTTTACTGACCAGGCCAATAAAGTCTTTGACCTCTGATCTGCCTGGACCTACAGTTGCCATGTTTGACAGTTCCAAAATATTTTTAAAAGAAAATTAAAAAAATTGCTGCCTCGACTTGTCCACACTGGGGCTAGTCAGTATTGTCAATCTTTCGGAGAAGATTGGGATTAATTCCACTATGTGTGCTGACTTCAGCACGGCTCCCATTAGATGTTTACTTCACCTCAAATCATAGAGGAGAGAAGTGCACCCACAGCGGTCAAAGGAATTTAAGGGGGTCTGAATACTTTCCGTACCCACTGTATATACACACACACAATATGATTTTAGACCGGTAGTCAATAATGTGGCAAAGATCCCTATATTAACCGCTTTCCTTTAAAATGAGCAGATGCTAACATTGTCTTTTATCATGTGCAAAACATACATTACCATTAACTTTAAAATAAAAATAAAAAAATTTAGTTTTTACTGACCAGGCCAATAAAGTCTTTGACCTCTGATCTGCCTGGACCTACAGTTGCCATGTTTGACAGTTCCAAAATATTTTTAAAAGAAAATTTAAAAAATTGCTGCCTCGACTTGTCCACACTGGGGCTAGTCAGTATTGTCAATCTTTCGGAGAAGATTGGGATCAATTCCACTATGTGTGCTGACTTCAGCACGGCTCCCATTAGATGTTTACTTCACCTCAAATCATAGAGGAGAGAAGTGCACCCACAGCGGTCAAAGGATTTAGCACCTGAGAGTAAGAAAGCTGCAGCATTCTGAAACAATCAAAGTGGTGAAAATGGAAGCATATTGTGTCTGCTGTAGTCTGATTTATTTGTCTCAGACGAGGGTAAAAGAAAACTTCCTTCTGTGAAGATTTTAAAAGGTGAACCCTCATTGTAAAGACACACCTCCTTTACTCGACAGCTCAGTGCAGCTTGATCTTTACGCTCAAAGTCTTACAGGTGATTTTTTTTTTTTTAAATAATAATTTGGTTAAATGCATCTCATATTTAGCATATATAATTCTCTACCAAATTCTCTTGCAAACCTTTAACAGTTAATTCACAGGTTGCATTC
>NW_015556100.1:0-605 GCF_001515605.1 Sinocyclocheilus anshuiensis | reverse complement strand
ATATAAAAAGCCCAAATTTTATATTTTATTAAAAATATACTACAGACAATCAACGCAGTTATCCATTAAGCCAGTGGTTCTCAAACCTTTTACAATGGCATACCCCCCCTAGGGCATTTAGCCTAACATTCTTCTGAGTACCCCCACTTAGACCGCAGTCACACCTTTTCCATTAAGGGACAATATTTGCCCCATTAAATTGAGTTACATGTGCATTTTTACTGTTATAGAGGCAAAGTTTTTCTAGCCTTATTAATTGTATGTCATGTTTTATGTCATATTCTTAACATTCCATTAAGTGTATAATTAACATAATAAAGCAATAAATGATGGCAAATCGAAGTGATACTTGTAGATTTAAAAATAAAACCGCCAATAGGGCCTGTAGGTGGCGGCAAGTCACTGTCTAATGAGCAAGGCGAAGCATTCATTCATTCAGTAACAAAGCAAATGGTTGTAGTTATGAAAGGGTTATTAATCAGTTCCAATTATCAGTACTCTCAGAATCATTCAAAGCTGCAGATTCATTCACTAATGAAACACTGCTGTTGCTTGGAGAGGCACACCAGTTCTGTTGCGGATTTCGTTGGAACTATTATTTCCTT
>NW_015556099.1:527-730 GCF_001515605.1 Sinocyclocheilus anshuiensis | reverse complement strand
GCCATTCATTCATTCATTGCGGAAATCATGACGCCTTATGCGTGAAATCAGATGCTTCCGCAGATTTATAGTATTACTATAGCGCTTCACCTGAGCATTGCGAATACGCGTATGGCCATGATAAGCCTGAATGAATTACAGGCTTTCTGTTGTAACATCGCGCAAGGTAAATAAGGGTGACATCTAGTGGAGAAGACTAATGT
>NW_015556099.1:0-405 GCF_001515605.1 Sinocyclocheilus anshuiensis | reverse complement strand
ACTTACTAGAGAAGTGTGAAGTGTGACATAATATACCTCTGTAAATAAATACAATATAAATTCACGTCTCGCACCCTTTAATGCCCTTTGAATGTAATGTGTACGTTCCCTTGGTATTGTATGCATGTACTAGGGATGTCAACGATTAATCGATGATCGATTAATTGTCGATAAGAGAGGCAATCGATTAAAGCTATCGATGGATAGAAATGTAGTAACAGTCATTTCCCCAGATAATTGTTTCATATTTGAAACAATTAGGTGAAAGTTGCAGGGCTGTGGGACACTGCGGGGGAAGGATAGGCTATTCGTTCCTACGACTTATTAATTTGTGGCCACTTTCATTAATTTTGTTCCTTAACCCATGATTTAGCTAAAATGAGGGAACAAATTAATACATCAAAC
>NW_015556098.1:0-807 GCF_001515605.1 Sinocyclocheilus anshuiensis | reverse complement strand
GGACTGTCTGATGTGAAATTACAAAATAAGAGCCCCCACAACTTTTCATATATATGCTGTTTTGTGTCTACTTTCACAAAGCTATAAAAACAAAAGTTCTAGATTGCACAGACCAGTTCCACCTCAGATTGAGAGTATACCTTCCCACAGTGTCAGCTGCGTCGTTTCAGGACTGTCTGATGTGGAATTACAAAACAAGAGCCCCCACAACTTCCATATTTATGTTGCACAACTTTCATATACGTGTTGTGTTTTGTCTACTTTCAAAAAGCTATAAAAACAAAACTCTTACATTGCACAGACCACTTTCACCGCAGATTGAGAGGACACCTTGACACGGTATTAACTACACAATGACAAGATGTTCCGATATTGAGTTTCACATATAAAAATGTTTAATATTATCATCATTTAGACTTTTCTTTCACATTTTTCACAAAACAGTGTTTATACTAAATTTAATCAGAACGATTTACAATTTACAATTTAAAACTATCAAAAATAATGTAAAAGAACAACTGCATACTTTTACAATTTACAACTATCAACAATAATTTAAAAGAACAACTGCATACTTAAACCAAAAAAGATCAAATTAGTTTTAATGAAAGGATTTAAGAGCACAATATGCAGTTCCAGTTGTTAGCTCTGGCCTGTTCCAGGCCTTCTTCGGCCATACCCAGGCACTCTTCATGGTACCACCTTTCACATGTGTCACATTGGATCTAGAAATGTATAAGTTGGAAATATCAGGGAACTGCCAAAGTTTAATATTGCTATTGCTTTTCACTTTCCCATTCTCTTTTA
>NW_015556097.1:508275-517122 GCF_001515605.1 Sinocyclocheilus anshuiensis | reverse complement strand
CAATAGCCTAGTTTTCTTTTTATTTTCTAACATGTAACAAACTCTAACTAGTATTTAAATGAACAACACTTAAATATTTGTCTTGACCCGTTTTTACTCTTTTCTGGGAAAAAACAGTCATTACTTTGTTTATATACCGCGTATGTTTTTCTTGAAATGTATGTGTGAAAACTTTAATAAAAACTTCCCTTATCCCGTTTAATAATCATACCACGTTTCACAATTTAAAGTTTAAAGCACATAGTTTTGAACAGTTTCAACTGACCCCACACAAAAACACTTTCCCAAACAATCATAAATTCCATGGGATCATTGGGGTGGATAAACAGATGGCCGGTTAGATGGGTGGGGGGTGTACAGAAACAGGTGTCCATTTATGGTAGGAGGAGGGGGGTTTATGAGGGGCAATAAATCAAACTTTTTGTCATATAGGACCCTATACTCTCTCTAACTTAAGTACATAAGGTATTATAACAAATCCCTGCAGAGGATGCCAACGGCCTGGTGACGTTTCACTTTACAGCGTGATTAAACAATGTTTAAATCCATTTAATTTTAATATTTGGCCACATGCAAACTCAGAAACTTTTATTTTGAAATTGCGATGTTCAATAAATGGCATATTTAGAAATAGGTTGATGTATTCTCCTGTGTTTATAAATGATTAACGTTGCAAGTCTAGTGAGATAATGCACGCTGTTTTCCCAGATGAACGTTAAGCAATTCAAATTCACAGCATATGCAGAGGAAGAGTTTAGCCCCTTTCACACATACAGTACTGGTAAATTACCGGTAATTTACCATTAAGAGATTATGTGTGGACGGGACCTTTTAAAAAATCCTGGTAAATTTGTTCTGGAAATCATATTCTTATGGAGATGACATGATTACTCTGAGCTGTTTACAAAGCTCCGTTGCTTTTTAATTAGTTTTTCTATGTAAAAATGCGCTAGATGGACATCTTTGACCATTGTGCCTCGCAGCCTTTTCAACGTGTCTCGCTTCTCCATTCATCAGGGCTGCGACTCTGCAATTGAATACTATTATGTGCGTCTCGTGTTTATAAGAGCAAAACATTCTGATTGGCTAGTAACAGAGATGTTCACAAGTCTTTAACTTGGAGTCCGAGTCAAGTCTGAAGTCTTTATTGCTGGAGTCTGAGTCAAGTCTTGAGTCTTTGGTCACGAGTCCGAGTCGAGTCTCAAGTAATTTAATGGCTCTCTCAAAAAATCCCTTTCAGAATCCTCATGTATTGAAATCTTCCTATTTACAAAGCTGTTTTATAGGCTATAGACAAAATATATGATCTATGATCTGCTTTGTAAAAAAAAATAGGTGTTAAGATGTAAGGTTAATGTATTGTTTTGTAGCCAATGAGAATGTTTTGCTCATTACAAATTAAACATCCACTGAATCATTAAGTAAAGCTGCAGCTATTCTGCCTTATTTGTTTAAGATACGGTATGTTGGCATACCATAGTTTCTAATTTTAAGTCTTTAAGTAAGCAATAAGGCAGAGATGTTCACAAGTCTTTAACTCGGAGTCTGAGTCAAGTCTGAAGTCTTTAACTTGGAGTCTGAGTCAAGTCTGAAGTCTTTGTCGCTGGAGTCTGAGTCGAGTCTTTGGTCACGAGTCCGAGTTGAGTCTCAAGTCATTTAATGGCTTGCTAAAAAAATTTCATTCAGAATCCTCATGTATTGAAATCTTCCTATTTACAAAGCTGTTTTATAGGCTATAGACAAAATATATGATCTATGATCTGCTTTGTAAAAAAAAATAGGTGTTAAGATGTAAGGTTAATGTACATCCAATAAATAAATAAATACATTTGTACATGTATTGTATTTTTATATTTAGATGCAAGGCCATGTAACAAAAAATACTGTTTCTGTTCAGGGTTTTCCTCCTGAAATCTATACTATTTTAATATTTTGCTTAAAAGCAATATCTAGCCTACTAAAAACAATGTAGCTACAATAATCAAAATGTTCCCAATCTTTAAACTAATAGTTTCAAAGTTTAAATTTCATCCTAGCCACCTAACAACAATTTTCCCAATTATAATTAGGCCTAGATATTTTTTTTAAATGTTCTTAGCCTACAGATTAATAATGCTAAATGTCAGAATATGTCAGAACAATGTCACATCTGGTTTGAATAGCTAGTCAGAGTCATAGGTTATAGATAGATAATATATAGTAAGAAAAATAACTATATTTGTAGCATTGATTTTTTTCTGCTGTTTTAGTGAAAGTAATCAATAATTTTGCTGCTCACCGTGTTTCTGTTGTTGTTAAAATAACCGCATCATCCGCAGCTCTTGAACTTGGCGCCGGCGCGCATCCAGAGAGAGAGAGAGAAAGCGCATTGAGCTGAAAGGACTTGAATAAAGCGCGTTTGGCTTTAGATAAAAATACTAAAGGATATAGCGCTGAAAGATATTTACCATAAATGACCCTGAGCGCTTATGTGATCCGCTCCGCTGTTTTGACGCACTGCTCACTTAAAATGGTGCTGTGTTACAGCTCGCGGTCCGGATGGATGCAGGGGTGCGGATGCAGTCCACCTTTTTAAAATCAGTTTATAACTATTTAAGGATAAAAGACTCGAGTTGCTTTTAAAATATTCACAAGTCCTTTTCCTTGAGTCGAGTCAAGTCTCAAGTCATTTCGGGTCGAGTCTGAAGTCAAGTCTGAAGTCTATAAAAATGCAACTCGACTTGAGTCCCGAGTCACTAACTGAGTGCCCATCTCTGTTTTAAATTATGATTAGCCTCGTCACAAAGTAACTTTCCCAACACTACGTCATAACAACGAGGCCACAAATTTCACTAGGGAATCTGCTATCTCTGGACCGAGGCCACTTCTTAAACCAAAGCAATTTGCACAAACCTCTAATCTGGGATGAAGCACCACTAACTGCTAAACACTGAGGAACCGCACCGTAACCTGCCGCGTCTGACACCCTAGGCTGGAATTAGTCCAGGCCGGGTCTTATAAGCCAGAGCTTTATGATCAAAGGAACGTGCATGAAGACAAGCAGGTACAGCCTGTGGAGCAGATACCGGAGCTTGGCTCACCGGACCTGCGCTACCGGTACATGTGTGTCTGCGTTCTTTCACTCCACATTCCACCAAACTGTTTGATATTCAGACAGGAACGTTATGAAGACAGACAGCTCTATTATGAGCCATTCCGTGCTTTTCCCACAATCCCTTTGTTCTTCTATTACTGCTACAGTGGGGCTTTTACACAGAAAGTGATCAGCCACATTTCAAAACACACACTCAAGGACAGTATGCTTATAGAATTGTAATTTTTAAAGGGAGATCGAGCTCGTGTGAACACACACACAAACACGCACACACGGCAGGCAAAAAGACAAGATGGCGGTAGGCTGCACTGGCTGAGGCAGGCTATAAATACTGACCCAGTCAGAGAACTTCTCTGTCTCTCCACACACAAACACACACCACCTCCAGCGGTTCAAACACATACACGCACACAAACGCACACCGAATTTGAACACACACCGATGTTCAAATTTTCCAGAATTCAAAAGTATAGTAGTTTTACAACTGAGGAAAATACATACCTATATGTGTCATTCTTGGTAAAGGTCTCATTATATTTGGGGATCTTTGCCTTACAGGTTCAACTCAAGAGTGAAATTTAAAAAAACGCAGAACCCAATTTCATCCCACTAACTCCATACGGGTATCTCAGTAAAATAAAGCCCCATTATTATTCTATAATTTACCACATAACGCAAAGTGTTGGTTTAATTAACTAAATGAGAAAAGCTAAATAATCTGTTATTAAAATGACTCACAGAGCAATGAAAAATCCCATCTTTAAAGGGGTGGTTGATCAGCTTTTTTTGAAAGCTTGATTGTGTTTATGGGGTGCAGTGTAACATGTGTTCATGCTTCGTTTAAAAAAACCTTTTATTTTCACATATTTTAACTTTATTCTACACCACTATTTCCATTTTCGTCAAAACGGTTTGTTGAGTTCCTGGTTCTATGAAGCCCCTCCCTCAGAAATACGCAATGGGCTCTGATTGGTTAGCGGGTTCAGTGTGTTTGTGATTCGCTAACCGCCTAGTGCACGTTGTCCGGAAACGTCACTCCCCCTTACCATTACAGGTAGTTGCATGCTCCCGGGGGCGGGGTTTATGTAAACATCGAGGTTAGTAATGTAACAAACCCAGGAAGAAGCTCGTTGTAGTCCCTGAGTCATAGGTAGAAATGGATAGTATGAAAAATAACTATTTTTGCAGCATTGTTGTTTTCTGCTGTGTTTTAGTGAAAGTAATCTACAATCTTGTGTTTCTGTTGTTGCTGTAATAACCGCGTCATCCGCAGCTCTTGAACCTGAGAGAGAGAGAGAAAGTGCACGGAGCTGAAAGGGCTTGAATGAAGCGCGTTTGGCTTTTGATAAAAATACTAGAGGATATAGCGCTGAAAGATATTTACCAAAAACGACCCTGAGCGCTTGTTATGTGATCCGCTCCGCTGTTTTGAAGCGCTGTTCACTTAAAATGGTGCTGTGTTTTACGGCTCGCGGTTCTGATGGATGCCGGGGTGCGGATGCGGTCCGCCTTTTGAAAATCAGTTATATAAGTATTTAAGGATAAAAGACTCGAGTTGCTTTTAAAATATTCACGAGTCCTTTTCCTCGAGTCAAGTCTGGAGTCATTTCAGTTCGAGTCCGAAGTCAAGTCTGAAGTCTATAAAAATGTCCGAGTCACTAACTCGAGTGTCCATCTCTGGCTAGTAATGTTAGTTTGGTTGAGAGTGAAAGCTGTGCTCCTCTCATACCACTGGTAGGCGAACTCATGGACTCGAAAGAGATAAACAAGTTTTTCTAAACGTAAAAAAAAATACCTCTCTCAAAAGAAATGTTAGGCAGACATATAATAATCCACACTTTTTCCAGTGTGCAGAGGTTTACAGGAGTTTTTTTGTTGTTAATTTGTTGCAAAAAACACTGATGTGCCAAGCTATCAGAATTCAGGGTTTCTGCAGACTTGAACAAGTTAAATTTAAGACTTTTTAAGACCTTTTTAATACCACCTTATATGAAATTTAAGACCTAAACCTGTAATAGAAATACACATTTTATTACATACATATATGTAATATTTAATGTGTATAAATTAAAAAGAAAACAAAATATCAATGCTGTAATAACTGGTATTTATTACTATGATATACAGTGAACTTTTCATGTCAGCAGACACAGCAGGAGGCGCTCATGGAACACCGGATACAGCGTTTCCTTGGTTACCGCCGTAAACAAAGCAGCGCTGCGCTGAAACCCTGCTTTAATATGACCTATACAGACACGAGATTAAAAGAAAATACCACGTAAACTTTTCTGAAGACAGTCAGTTCCCCTCAGAAACACATTCATATAAACCCCCAAATCAATATTGAGGATTTTCTTCCAATAGTTTGTGCATCATGAACAGTGAGTGATCTACCTGCTACAGTATTTTTCTCTGTGCGTCCGTTTTCAACGTCTCTGGCCTGTGTTAACGGGCATTTACAGACTTCATATTTTCACATAAATGACATTTTGGAAAACGATTGCATTGCAACGCAGTTTGTGCAAGTCCAGAACAGAGACGAGTTGCTTGCAATAAGACAAAAAACGGCCGGTTGCCGGTCGCGTAAGTTCCAGGGGAAGCTCCTTAGTTCGTCCATCCTACACACACACGTGACTGACCGCTTGCTCGCACCAACAGGAGGAGGCTCATGTTACTCTCTACACTGCACTCAACCTGAGGGATTCCTACACTTTCAGTCTTCGAGGAGATATGAAAAACGGTATACCGTTATACGGTATAACGGAAAATATTAGCGGTTTTGAAACCGTGAAATATTCAAATCGCGGTATACCTTGAAACCGGTAATCGGCCCATGCCTAGTTGCAACCCTAGTAAGCAGACAGGTGTACGCGAGTGAGTGTACCTGTAAAGCCGGCAGGTATTTGGGCAGCGCTCTCTTCAGCTCTACAGGTGAGATGGGCGGTGATTCGGGGACGTAGTTGTCTTCAGGAGTGGCTGAATGAGAGGGAGACTGTGGGGTGACATCTCCTGCCTCCTCGGCTCCCTCTTCTTCCTCTTCCTCACCGCTCACCTCCGAGTCATGATCGAACCGGGACTCTGGAACTGTCACAACACGACACAGCACAACCAGACTAATGTGAAAGATATTTGACAACACTAAAATATCATATCAAAGCAAAGCTTTAAAATCACAAAAAATAAAGCACTGTTGATGAAATGCTCACTGGGAGGAATGTGGTTTCCATTCTCTCGGTCCTCTTCTTCCTCCTCTGACTGTTCTTCATCACTCATGGCACCTAAGCAAGATAAAATACGAACACAATAATAAATTACATAAAGATTCATGCACTTAATAAATACAAGTGTGATGGTTATAATGCTCAACATTGCAAAAAAAAACAATGCATAAAACCTCAAAATGCAATGTGAGCAGATCTAAAGGTAATGCCGCAATCACTTTTTTCACCCACTTTTACATTTCACTTTAACCACAACAGCCATAGCAGATTCAGGTTAACTGTGCAGAGGCATTTTTTGGCCCATATCTTGAATTTGGGGTAGGGGTGTGCGATGTGACTATTTTTGATTCCACGGTCTGCTTTTGAAGAAATATCGTAGTATGGTGCTACAGCGCACAATCTATCAGCTGCAGTTCTGGTGCCTCCGTATCAATATGCAACGCCACATACATTCACATCAGTGTTAACTCGGCAGTAGAGTTACAATCATGAGTCACTGCACTTATTCACAATCACAAAAGTACATTATTTGTATGTGATTTAAAGCCTTGCCGGTTAAACATTTCATTTGCGTGCTGTTCTGACGTGCGCTTTTTCTGAGCGTGAACACGAAGTGAACGCACTAAAAACCCTGTCAAAACAGCACCTGATTACTGAACCAAGTTCTCTTTTGCGCTAATACTGTCCAACACACAAGGTTTACATATAGACTCAGTTGGTTATGTCTAAAGTGAAAGTAAACCGTTGAGAGAAATGGATGAGTGCCTGTATATTAGATGCGTGCAGCTCTTAAAGAGACAGAACTAAACATGCTGCCGACTGTCATTAAAGGAATAGTTCACACAAAAATTACATTTCTGTCATTATTTGCTCACTCACATGTTGTCCCAAACCTGTATTAATTTCTTTCTTGTGCTGAACACAAAAGAAGATATTTTTAAGAATGTGGGTAACCAAACATTTGCTGGTCCACATTGAATTTGATAGTATTTGTTTGGTTTTCCACCTTCTTCAAAATAGCATTATGTTCAGCAGAAGAAAGATACTCATTCAGGTTTAAAACAACTTTTGAGTGAGTTAATGATGGTATAAAAATATATATAAGATATTTTTGGGTGAATTATTCCTTTAATGTTAATAAAACAACAAAACACAGAGAAAAATCACTCACTACTCTTGACTGAAAAACTTTAATACAGTTGCTTTAATAGGAATCAATCTATATAGCGTTTTATTTTTATATTTGTTCATTCAATTTCTTAAATGCTCCTGCTAAATACAACTAATGTACCTGAAAATTAAACACTGTTTGTTTTATTTGTATATTATGTGTATTTATACACATATAATGTGTATTTTTGTTCTCATTTTTGAATAAAGATAAAGTAATGACATGAAGATTTCTATCTTTGCCCACTTTGGCCTAAATATCTGCCATTCTTTTTTATATCTTGTTACCTTTGTAAGGCTTTGTCTTTAAAATAGGGAAATTAGTTTGGCTGTTATGCTCAGACAACTTGCAAAATAGCAAAACCAACATAAAGAATCATGATAAAATCATGAATCGTGATATTTCTAAAATAAAAAAATTGTGATATGTTTTTGCCATATCGCCCACCCCTACTTTGAGGGGCATTTTTGTTCATTTTACATTTACATGTAGTCATTTAGCAGACACTTTTATCCAAAGCGACTTACAAATGAGGACAATAAAAGCAATCAAAAACCAACAAAAGAGCAGGCATAAAACGGCAAAAATAAAAAACAATTAACAAGAGAGCAATAATATGCAAGTGCTGTGTGCCAAGTCTCGGTTAGCCTGACGCAGTACATTTAGCAAGGTTTTTTTTATTTTTTATATATATAGATAGATAGATAGATAGATAGATAGATAATGCTATTGTCAGAGGGTCATTTTATATAATAAATAAAAAGAAAACAAGTAGATAGAATAGAAAAATAATAGAGAAAGCTAGTGTTAGAGGCTCTTTTTTTAAAGAAAACAAGCAGTTAGAGAACGAATACAGAGTGCAAGTGTTAGAGGGTCAAGTGTTTTTTTTAAATAAAAAAAAAGAAAATTAGAATTATAATTTTTATTAGATAAAGAATAGAATTAGAATAGAGAGTGCTAGAGTTAGAGGGTCAAATAAAGATGGAAGAGATGTGTTTTTAGCCGATTCTTGAAGATGGCTAAGGACTCAGCTGCTGGGATTGAGTTGGGCAGGTCATTCCACCAGGAGGGAACAGTTCATGTAAAAGTCCGTGAAAGTGATTTTGTGCCTCTTTGAGATGAACAATAAAGCAACGTTCACTTGCAGAACGCAAGCTTCTAGAGGGCACATAAGTCAAATAGTCAATAGAGGTAAAGGGGTGCAGAGCCAGTGGTGGTTTTGTAGGCAAACATCAATGCCTTGAATTGTATGCAAGCAGCTACTGGTAGCCAGTGCAGATTGAAGAACAGAGGTGTGACGTGCATTCTTGTCGGCTCATTAAAAATTAATCTTGCTGCCGCGTTCTGGATTAATTGTAAAG
>NW_015556097.1:493001-507411 GCF_001515605.1 Sinocyclocheilus anshuiensis | reverse complement strand
AAGTCAAATAATGAATAGAGGTAAAGGGGTGCAGAGCCAGTGGTGGTTTTGTAGGCAAACATCAATGCCTTGAATTGTATGCAAGCAGCTACTGGTAGCCAGTGCAGATTGAAGAACAGAGGTGTGACGTGCATTCTTGTCGGCTCATTAAAAATTAATCTTGCTGCCGCATTCTGGATTAATTGTAAAGATTTGATAGGTTAGACAAGCTGAGATGCGAGCAGCTATCGTCGGATCATCAGGATGGAATGAGAGGTAGAGTTGAGTGTCATCAGCATAGCAGTGATATGAAAAGCCATGTTTCTGAATGACAAAACCTAGTGATGCCATGTAGACAGAGAAGAGAAGTGGTCCAAGAACTGAGCCCTGAGGCACCCCAGTAGCTAGATGTTGCGACTTGGACACCTCACCTCTCCAAGATACCTTGAAGGACCTATCTAAGAGATAAGACTCAAACCACTGGAGTGTGGTTCCTGAGATGCCCTTTGCCAATAGGGTTGACAGGAGGATCTGGTGGTTAACAGTGTCAAAAACAGTGGACATGTATTTTATATTTTATTATAGAATTTTGTTGGCATTTTTGGCTGAAGCACCTGTACATTTCTGACCCTGATTTGCACGGATAAACAATAAATATATACAACTGGATATAAAAAGAAGAAAATACAATTACTCAAATCAGCCACCTTCAGCTGAAATAACAGCAGAACACAATGGAAATCAAATATCATTCCCAACAGTGCTGCAGAAGTTTCCCTTCTGTCCAGTTCATACTAAGGCAGCTGGATGAGACTGGTTGTTGTGGTTGTTAACCAATTGCATTCTGTTTGCAATCTGTGGTGTTAAATATCATGTGCATCTCTGTTGTGAAGTCGTGCTGGTGCTTGTGCTCTATTTTGTGTGTTACTGAAGTTTGCGAGAGTAAAAGGAGGACTTAGTTGAACCGCTGGCTCTGTGTCTTTTGGTTTATTGTCGCCTGCTACCGGCTAAACAGCAGCTCTACCTTATGTTTCAACCCGCTTGACAGACTACAACATATGATGCAGCGTCATAAACCACCCTGTGTTTGTTTGCTTAGTCCAGAGGAGAACCAGTATTGAGAACTGTTATTGAACTGAACTTAATCAACACGAACTGACTGGAGCTGAAATTTGACACTGTCTTGTTAGAGCTGCTATTATTTTCCTGTTTATCTCTGTGAAACTTCTTTGACACTATAAAGCACTAGAGAAATAATGGTGACTTGACTAGAACATAACACTGGTCATTCAATGATCTGAAGCCTTTTTATTTATCTAACCAGAAGACCAGCCAGATAAATGATGGCATGGTAAGATGCTCTGGGACTGTTTTTGGTTGTTTCGTTGCACAAAACCACAGAGACAAACAAACAGACTGACCTATAGCAGAAGAGTGTGTGTGTTTACTAACCTTCGCTGTGTTCTGACCCCCCAGAGTCTGATCCTGACTCGCCCTCTTCATCTGCCTCACTCTGACTGCTGGACTCTTCTTCATCATTCTCCTCACCTTCCTCATCCTCAGATCCAGAGCCTGACAAAACAAACACAGAGTCAACCTGCATCTCTCTCACATACATACACACACACACAGAGAGAGAAAGGGATATACCCATCGATGAGTCTGGTGTGCTGGTCTTCCTCTCACTGTCACTGATGTCCTGTAGCTCAGACAGGGGGTTTTTATCATCCATCTTAACCTCTCGCACTGCAAACACAAACGAAACAATGAGTCATGTCACCTTTTTTTGTACAGCGCTTTATACAATACAGTTTGTGTCAAAGCAGATTCACTGTGATAATCAGGAAACAGCAGAAGCTCAAAACTCAACTATAAGGACATTAGGACACTGTAACATTTAAACATCTGTAAATGTTTTTAGGAAATGTGCCTTTCAAATAAATGTGACATGCAGAATAGGGCTGGGCAAAAAAAAATCTATATTTTTTAATTAATCGTTTTTTTTTTTAAATGAAGTCGATTCGATAACGATTCTCAAAAGCCTCTCATTTCAAGATTCTCATTTATTTCAGCAAACATTTAACACAAGATCTGATTAACGTGAATCTTATCATTAGTCTTCTCCACTAGATGTCACCTTCTTATTTACCTTGCATGATGTTACAACGGAAAGCCTGTTATTCATTCAGTGCTTATCATGGCGGAGATACTGTTGACGAACTAAGAACAAAGCAAATCTTAAGAACAAAGATTTGCAATGCTCAGGTGAAATGCTATAGTAATACTACAAATCTGCGGAAGCATTAGACATCACGCATAAGACACTATGATTTCCGCAATGAATGAATGGCGGATGACACAGACGCACGGTATTGTTTACTACACACATACTAAAGCGCTGTTTTCAGTCTCTGCCGTCTCACTATATGAAGATATGAACACACGAATATCATCTCCAGCTCCTCTGAGAATCACTTCATTAGCATTTTACCATTTAATTTGAGAAAACTACCGTCATTATCACATTCACAGCAGCTGCAAGTTCTTCACAGCAACCCGTCAAAATATAAGTTTGGTTTAACGTGAAGAAACTGACAGAAATATATTGTGCAGTCTTGATACTCAATTTAACAACCATACTATTACTACTAATAAATATTAATAAAACGTTATTTTTAAAAGAAAAAAATCACATTTGTTTTCTTAATTTTAACAGTACACCTCTGTTGTTCAGCACTTTGTTTGCCAAAAATGAAAAGGGTTTGAAGGGTTGAAAATTTTCATTTGATTAGGAAAACTTTAATTAATGTTTTATGCCTTCATTTGATTACCAGAAAAATTAAGAAAAACATTTTATAGGGCCCTATTATTGTTTAAAGGGGTCCTATTATGCTTTTTCACTTTTGAATTTTAGTCAGTGTGTATGTTTGGGCATAAAAAAGATCTTCAAACTTACAAATCTCAAAGTCCACTCCAAAGGGAGATATTTCGTTTTTAAAAAATCCCTTTTCAAGAACTACAACGAACGGCTCGTTTGGACTACAGCGTTTGTTTTCCGGGTTTTGTGATGTCACAAAGCGGCCCATTAGAATATCATTAAAATAATTCCCGCCTACAGAAATGGGAATGGTTGGGGGGTGGGGCGGGGCGAGCTCGTGGTGAGAACGCTTGGTTGAGTGCATCAGACGAGACGACGACGAAGAAGTGCTGCTGTAGCCTCAAGTTTTCGCAAGTTATTACACATGCGCCTGAATAATTATGTAAATATGTATGTTACAATTATGAAAATGTTTTTATAACAAATTGCTGACAGTACAATACTGGACAATGATGTAATCTGCAGAATTTACACTTCAATTATGAGACTACAGTGTTTCCCATACATTGAGTGCAGGTGTTTTTATATAATTGTATTTCTGAAGGAAACCGACTGTCTTCAGAAAACTGGATGTCATTTTCATTTAATCTTGCATGTAATGCCTGATAAAGCAGTGTTTTTTTGAGCGGAGCGCTGCTTTGTGTACAGCCGAAAAAAAAAAAACAATAACGTTACCACTCTAATATGTCTTGCAATATCCGTGCGTGCAAAGGTTCTGCGCGATCCTCTTGCTCAATATTCTCTGGGTCTGAATCCGGCTCAAATTGATATGGCAATATTGACGCCATCCTTAACTAAACTTGCTGCTTTGGCAAGGGGCGGGGCAGTACTGAAACACCGTCTAAGCTGTTCGCCAATCACAACGCACTGGGACAGCTAACCAATCACATCACATTTAGTTTTTCGGAAGGCGGGCCTTCATCAAACCCAGAACTAATCGAGCTGCTTGTGCCAGGATGGGGAGAAAGTTATTGTAATAATGTAAATTATGTTAAAAATAATGTGTTATATGAGAGCATGTTCTAGTAAACCCCCAAAACAAATTCAAGACATTGTAAAAGAACATAATAGGACCCCTTTAAAAAAAAATAGGACCCTATACAAAAAAAGAACAGTTTTAAAATACACGTCTGTGGTTTTTAACTTTTTATTAATTCACCATTTGCACACTGATGTTTACTGTTCATTTTTTTAGAAATATCAATAGCATTTGTATTAAAACCATATTCACTGAATGTAATAAAAAAAAACGAGAATCAAATCGAATCGGGACATCTGAATCGATACCCAGCCCTAATGCAGAATTTATCTTCAGGATATGCAATGAAAGCTGATAATAGTCTATTGGCTGTGAGACTGCAGTTCAACACGGAAATCAAGCAGATGTATTAGAAGTGAAGTGTAGTGCTGATGTATGTAGAAGAGGAAGACTGAGTGTGTAACCTCGGCGTTGTTCGCTGCTCTCTGCTTTGATCTCTCTCTGCTGGCGAGCAGGGCTGCGACTGCGGTGACGCGAGCGCCCTTTATCTGCATACTCGTCTGTAGGAGCTCCTCTGTGATGAGACACAGGCCCTGGAACACAGTCAGTGGTGCATTAGTCCTGCGTAGCCTTAGGGCCCCAGGAATTACTTTTTTTTTTTTTTTTGTATGTGTGTGAATGAGAACTTAGTTTAGTACTCACATGCTGTGGCAGCCGCTTTCTGTCCGTGTGCTTCGGATGTGTGCACTCAGAAAACCATATATCAGTTTAAACTAATATGGTTTAAAAAGCATGATTTCAGCGCGATAAATATGATAATCAGAACCAAAACAGATGTTTTTTTAGCAGGTACGAGCTGTAATGGCGCAGCTCTATTCTGGAAAAGGGGTCAGGGAGCAGCAGCTCATTTGCATTTAAAGAGACATGCACAAAAAACAGCCTGTTTCTGCTTCCACTCAAAATAGGCATTTTCAAAATGATATAATAAATGATCTGTGGAGTATTTTTAGCTGAAACTTCACAGATACATTCTGGGGACTTCAGAGACTTATATTACATATTGTAAAAAAGGGCATAATATGTCTCCTTTAATAAAATGTTAACTACAATAGGGCCTGTGAAATGTTTTATTTTTCATAAATACTGTTATCTGTTTTAATCGTTCACATATTTATGATTTAATATAAATTTATTCCAAAAACAGTGGTAATCAAATAAAGTAGGGATGCACGATATTATCGGACTGATATCAGAATTGGCCGATAATGGCTTAAAATGTCAATTTCGGCATCGGCCCGATATGAAAAATGATGCCGATATGTCTTGCCGATAAGACAGGGTTCCCACTCTTTCATGAACACCAGATTCAAGGACTTTTTCAAGCACCATTTATTTTATATCAAGCACCTATCAAATTCACACCCCAGCATATGTAGTGTCATGAAAGACCTTACAGTACTAAACATTTCACTTACACTTAACATTTACATTAAACATTTCAGAGTAATAATGTTTTGAATGTGTAGGTTTCTTGATGGGGTAATTGTTGATGAACCTATCTGGACGGTGACGTCATGCTGTAGATTTGGAGTGGCTGGGAAGACAAGAAGCTCAGTCTTTGCCAAGTTGAGCTGTAGGTGATGTTCTTTCATCCATGCCGAGATGTCCACCAGGCAGCCTGAGATCCATGCAGCTACTGCTGGATCATCTGGTTGAAATGAGAGATAGAGTAGAATTTTTACTGAGCAATTGCTAGTAAATCTCACAAATAATTACAAAGAAATGGCAAGTAACACATTAAACTGAATAACTGAATATTACATTTTAGTGGAAATTATTTTAGTGGAAATTATTTACGACTTATTATATATATATCTATATATATATATCCCCATACCGGCATATACATATATATATATATATATATATATATATATATATATATATATAGTTGATTTATAATTATTTTCAAAGCTTTCAATGTACTGCCATTATAAAATAACTTCATTGTTTAATTCTAACAAACACATTTTTGTTAAAAACTAACCAAAATTAAAAAATAATTTGTTTATAATTTCTGCACAGGAAAGACTTGGTGTTATTTCCAAACAAAAGGAAATATATCGGCATCAGCATCGGTTATCGGCAAAAACCCAATATCGTGCATCCCTAAAATAAAGGCATAAGACATTAACAATTTAATTAAATAAAAATGTAATGTCTAAAGTAATGTCTCATAAATCAAATATAATTTCGTAAATTGCATAAACAATTATGAACAAAACAGCATCATGTATTTATGCATTGCTTAATACAAAGAGCCGAAGCGCCATTCACACAGATTGCCTTTAAAAACATAAGAGACGCAGTGAAAAGGAATAAACCTCCACAAATTCGTGGCATATTTTCTAAGAGTTGAAACTATTTTAACTTTGCATGGCTACATCTCTTGTGTGAGACGCAAGTGCAGCAGTCATATTTCACGCCTAAAAATGCACTGAATATGCGTTCTGTGTGAATGGCTTGGTTTCAGTTTTAACCTAATCAAGATCTTCTCCGCATTGAGCTTCTATATTTCTCTAATATTTTGAATGAATAATGCAGCAGTGGTGCATCTCGTGGGCTTGACTAACAAAACATTAAACTACAACAACGTCACTTACATCATCACAGCATCTCGCGCGCCACTGATGACGCTCCCTGATGCACACCTAACATTCACATGCAAATGTTTATTTTAAATTCTAAAATCTCCTCATCGCAGGCACAGCACTCATTTCAGCATGTGTTCGTGTTTGTGTGTGCTGACTCATAGCACGTGCCTATATCGTGCACCATATCGAACATTTTTTCTGTCGTTATCGAAGAAGGTGGACCGTCGATAAATATCGATACCGTTTTATCGCCCAGGCCTAATATATATGTACTATATATTCTGTGCTGTTGACGTACCGTCCCTGCGGGCGTCTCTCTCTTTGCGGCGCTCCTCTTCTCTTCTCTCTCTCTCCTTCAGCTCGCGCTGCTCTCTCTGCTGCTGCTCACGGAGTTTGCGCTCTCTTTCCCGCTGGCGCTCCTGCTGCTCCAGACGATCCCTGCGGATTCACATGAACACACAGGAGTCAGGACCAGCCGTGCTCCTGTCATCAGGCTAAAGACCAGAGACCTTCACATCAGCATGAGACCAGACGCTTCTCACTACCGCTGACTGACAGATCAGCAAAACAAGCTTTCTGACTTTCAACATTCATCAGGCTGATGACAACAACGTCCTTCAACTGATGACAACCAACATCTTGCATCATATGAAACGCATTTACCATCACACACACACACACACACACACACACACACACACACAATCATTCAAAAGTTTGTGAAAGAAGTCTCTTTTGATCATCAAGTCTGCATTTATTTGATCAAAAACAGTAAAAGTTGTGAAATAGTTACAATTTAAAACAGCTGTTTTCTATATGAATATCTGTTAAAATGTAATTTATTTCTGTGATCAAATCTGAATGTTCAGCATCATTACTCCAGTCTTCAGAGTCACATGATCTTCAGAAATCGTTCTAATATGCTGATTTGCTGCTCAAGAAACATTTCTGATCATCAATGCTGAAAACAGTTGTGCTGCTGAATATTTTTGTGGAAACTGTGATACATTTTATTTTTCAGGATTCACAGATGAACAGACGAAATTCAAAAGAACAGCGTTTATTTATATCACATTATAAATGTCTGTACTGCCACTTTTGATCAATTTAATACTTCCTTGCTGAATAAAAGTATTTATACATTTTATTTATTACATTTATTTTAATTTAAGTATTAATTTCTTTCTCCCCCTTATTTATCCCAAACTTTTTAATTAGTGCATCATCATAAGTTCCACAAAAATATTAAGCAGCAAAAACGAATTATTGATTTTGATAATAATGATTTTTCACAGCGTCACTGTTTTTACTTTATTTTTGATCATATAAAGGCAGTGTGTGTGAGACAGAGAGTGACAGAGTGTGTGTGCGCGCGTGCGTATGAGAGTGCGTGTGTGAGAGAGTGTGTGTGTGTTTGAGTGAGTGAGTGAGTGAGTGAGTGAGTGAGTGAGTGAGTGAGTGAGTGAGTGAGTGAGTGAGTGAGTGAGTGAGTGAGTGAGTGAGTGATAGCCTATTCCTACATTACTTGAAGCTCCTTGATGGCTAATGTCAAAATCGTAAATCGTAATGTGCAAAATTCTAGACTTCATGTTAAATATTTTTCATAGGTTAGTACTCAGAGTCTGCACTCAGTTTGTGATATTCCTGTTATACAGTATTTTAGAGTAAACAGTAGGAATGCAACAATACATTTAGCCCAAGGTTCAATAAAGTTCAGTTTTTTTTAACCAGTTTTCAGTTTGGTTCTGATGGTTTGGCACAACAGAGTTCTTTTTTAACGATTTTAAATGCTATTTAAAAAAAACAAAAAAAACTCCAGTACATTGTTGTACACTGTAGAAAAACATGAATTATCACGTCTACCTTAAATATCTTTTGAGAGAAGTATTATTTTTATAGATTGGCCATTATTTAGTGCTATGAACACATGTAATGTCTGTTTCATTCATACTGGATACTAGAGGACACCCCTGTGCAGAAAGTCCACATATGCATCACCGAAGAAATAGCGCTCACGATGCTCCAGGAAATCCCTAATATGGACAAAAGCAGCTATCGCTGTAACTGAATGAAAGAAGACAGGTTATTACAGTATGAGCATAGAATATATTTCTGCGTCATTCTGTGATAAGAAGCCACATCAGATCAGGACAGAAGTTATTTCTAACATTTGTCTGATGTTGTGGAGTGTGTTATAATGTTCTGTTTTGTTGGACAACAAGTTTAGAAACGCTCCGCATTACAAGTCATGCTCGGCTTATAGTGATCACTGTCTGGCTATAGAGAGAGGACGACACAGACAGAGATGGCAGCCGCGAGAACAGAGACTGTGTTCACTGTGCTCACAGCAAGAGCTGGAAACAGAGGAACATTTCTTACTGCACTGTGATTACTATCACAACATTAGAGCTGCATATTTCCGCAAATTCCAACAAATTAAACCACATTTTATGGCATTACCAAAGACAGAAAAATTAAGTCACATTTTAGGGGAAGATTCCAAAATGATCCCAACAGCAGCAAGATATGTAGAGAGAGAGAGAGAGAGAGAGAGAGAGTGAGTGTGTGTGTGAGTGAGTGAGTGAGTGTGTGTGCGTGAGTGAGTGTGTGAGACCTCTCTCGGCGGGAGTGATCTCTGGCTTGATCCCTCCGTTTCTCACGCTCGTAATCTTGTCGAGATTTACTGTCCTCCCTCCATGGTCTCTTTCTTCTCTCATCTTCTCGCTCCTTCTCTTTTTCTTTGGTGCGCATGTGTTTCCCTGCTGTAAACAACATCAGACAAAAGCACATGACTACCTGCAAAGCTCTAAACTAGAAACCGTAGTGATAACCCAGATGCTTCATGTCCTGCCTTTACTGAACTGAATGTCTCTTTCTACCTGAGATTTTGAATAGCTCTAAATCATGATCAGCAATGTTTTGTTTTGTTTTTTTGACTGCTGCAGGGTTTTGTAGTGTGACACAAACCCAAGCTCTAAAGGTCAAGCAGATTAACCAAAGCAGTTCATAAACAGTTCACCAATGAAAATCTATAAATCTTTACATTTCTAGCCAAGTTCTAGCATTAGTGCCTAGGGTCAGAGCTGGAAAAATCCTAGATTCATTGATATTGGCATCCATTTTTTAAACCTTGTAAATGTTTGATTTTCTGGGATGTATTTTATATTGCCGTTGCAAATTTGACTGATTTGTCATCATTATAATGTTATGATTATTGGTGGCAGGTTTGTCTGGGTAAGGTGCAGACCTCCTTCTGCAGAAAGGCTCCTGCGCCTCCTCTTGTCCTTCCTCTTCTCCTCTTTTCTGTGGTAGGATTTGTCTTTCGTGTCATCTGCTGCGGTGGTTTGATGGCCAGAGACTCGTCCTCCTCTCCTCTGCAGAAACACAGTCAGCATGAGCGGATCAAACACACACAGAACTGAGCTATAGCAGCCGCTATTAACGTTCCCATGCTGCACACTAGCAGTAAACCTCTCACAAACCTGTCCTCAGTCGAGTCTTCCCGTGTGTAGGGTGAATTCCTTATTGTTATTTCCATCCTGTGGTCTCGTAGCTCTCCTTCCTCCGGAGTGTCCCGTTTGGATTCCCGATCATCCGTCTGCCAGAAACAAATCATTCGACACAGAGAACGTGTAACAAATCCATCATCACAGTGGACATTAGCAACCATTCACTCCCATAGAGCACTGCGAATTATGTAATCAGTCTCCCTATAACGATGATTAATCATCTTATTGTGTTATGGACAATTTGATATTAGGGTTGCAAAATTCTGGGAATTTTCCAGACTGGAAACTTTCCATGGGAATTAACAGGAATAAACTGGATATTCGCAAAATAGCAGGAACTGGGGACTTAAATGTAGTTGAGAAAAAAAATCTTGGTTAAAACAGCCAGATTGAATGCAATTTCTACCCTACACACTGCTCAATCACATGCACACAGCACACTGCTTACTGCAGGGCTAGCTACATGCACTGTGTGCTTTCCTCCATAACATGAACAGATCATTTCTTAAATCCTGCACACAAAACATCAAAATGTCCATCTTGGTAAGTGTTCATGTAAATTACAATATTACAAAAAATTGTTTAAGACTTCCTTGTGCTGTGTGTAATATACTGTGCAACTAAAACAGGCTATACCATTGTAAAAACAAATACACTGACTGAACATTTAGGTGAGATAATAATAAAACAAAAGTCTAAAAATGACCCTCGCCCACACACATTACTATCTTTAATGTTTTTAAACATTGCATATCTTTTGCTCGTCAAGCCTTCATTAATTTGATCAAAAATACAGAAGAAAACAGTAATATTGCACAGTATTACAATGTAAAACAGCTGTTTTCTCTGTGAATATCTGTTAAACTGTAATGTATTTCTGTGATGCGCAGCTGTATTTCCAGCATCATTATTCCAGTCTTCAGTGTCACATGATCTTCAGAAATCATAATAATATTCTGATTTATTATCAGTGCTGAAACTGTTGTGCTGCTTCATATTTTTTTTTATAACCCTGTGATTCTTTTTTCAGGATTCTTTGATGAATAAAGAGTAAAAAAAACAGAACAGCACTTATTTAAAATAGAAATCCTTTTTAACAATACACTACCATTCAAAAGTTTGGGGTCAGTATCTTCTCTCTTTTGTGAAACAAATTAATACTTTTATTCAACAAGGATGTGCTAAATTAATAAAAAGCAATAGCAAAGACTTATATTGTTAGAAAAGATTTCTATTTTGAATAAACACTGTTCATAAGTTTTTATTCATCAATAAACCCTGAAAAACAGCATCACAGACTGATTCCCCCCAAAAATCCAAAAATGACATTTTTAAAATTTGTATTAGTTTGCATGCATGCATTATCTTGATCATGAACTCACAGGTTCGTAGTGCATACAGCTTTACCGTTTACTGCACGTTGTTATTCTTCCCGTTGTTCCCTACAGCGCTAATGAACCGGAAGTCTCGCACATTCACAGGAAACGGCTGACTCGCACGGTGAAAATAAGGTGGATACACCTTTTTATGCAGGCACTGAAATGACATTCACTATGCGGTACAGTGCAGATATTTTGAGCGTCCCTTCTTCTCCTAAAAGAAAGCACGACTGCCCCGTATTTACTTTAGTTGGCAGCCCTAGTTAATGACTCTGGCTAAGTGTGCTGCTTGTATGTGACGGATGTGGTTTATGCCTCGAGCCGGTGATTATGAACGGACTGTCTCACGTTCTTTGCGCGTTTAGGGTCACTCTTCTCTTCCAGCTCTCGTCTGCGTTTCTTCTCTTGTAAGATCTCGTCTAATGTCTTAACTTTCCAGGTTTCCTTTTCGTCCCCCATCAGCTCCAAATCACCTCCCACTGCAAAACACAGAGTCACATCACCTGCTGCTGGCCGAGCTCATCAACTACTTCACAGAAACACGGAGAAAACCCCACAAACTGGAGCCGAAACACCATGAAGCTCGCACGTGTAGTAAGTACTAAAACAAAAGAAACGACACGTGCAAACATCTATTAAGCCTCTCACTAGCGCGCGCTTAGACCAATACTAAAATTATCATTGATAATCACTCTTTTACTCACCTGTGATGCACTCGGCGCGTTTTCACAACACCGGAAGAACAATTCACTTCCTCCTTCCGCGTAATCACATCCAGGTCTGAAGCTATCCACTGGTTTCCGGTTTGAAGACGTCGCACTGCCACCTTCCGGCGCTCCCGCGCAGAACAGAAATCTCTATTCATTCAGCTGTTGAAGCAAAGCAAGCAGAAAATCGACATGAACTGACATACAATCAAATGTGTAATGTAACGGATTAAGTTACTAACTACAATTTCTATCATGTAATTTGGAATCGGTAACGGACTACAATTTGTGAGTAATCTACCCAGCTCTACATACAATATATAGTTTAAAGAATTTTTCATTGACATTTGAGGATTTATTTTTGGTATTTTGTGCCTCAGATGGGACTGTAAGTGGGTGAGATAGAGGTCCGCAAACGGGATTCGAACTCGGGACGCTCGAAGCACAACCGCGCTTTGCATTTTGTTGGATTATTAGACAAAACAATATGCATTGTTTCACAAAGTTATTTGACAAATCTGATGAGCCTGTTTCTGCTCTTCTGTCATATTTAAGAAACAACAAAAGAGTGTTATTATTATTATTATTACAGTTGTTACACCACTTCCAACTGATCTCCATTACTTTTCAACTCTTTTGTGACCCTGGACCACAAAACCAGTCATAAGGGTCCATTTTTTAAAATTGAAGGTTATGCATCATCTGAAAGCTGAATAAATAAGCTTTCCATTGATGTATGGTTTGTTAGGATAGGACAATATTTGGCTGAGATACAACTATTTGAAAATCTGGAATCTGAGGGAGCAAAAAAATCTAAATATTGAGAAAATCATCTTTAAAGTTGTCCAAATGAAGTTCTTAGCACTGCATATTACTAATCAAAAATTAAGTTTTGATATATTTACGGTAGGAAATTTACAAAATATCTTGATGGAACATGATCTTTACTTAATATCCTAATGATTTTTGGCATAAAAGAAAAATGTATAATTTTGACCCATACAATGTATTGTTGGCTATTGCTACAAATATACCCCAGCGACTTAAGACTGCTTTTGTGCTCCAGGGTCACAATTTACAAAACATGGCTTATGGCTTGAATCTGCTCCCAAACCCTAGAATATGGAAATAACTTTTACTGTACTTCTGATCGCACTGCAAATTTTTTTGTTTGTTTTTGTTTAACGCCATTCCAGCTTCTGTGGCTATTTTCATTGCGAGAAATATTATGGCTAAATTATATCATGTTTTTATAATTGATTTTTGCTAAAAACTCCAAAACTGTATTTGGCTTAACTCTGTTAAACATCTCTTCAAAAGAGTTAACGTAATAAACAAAATATTAGGAGTTTATTCATTGTATATAGATGATCGCACTGCAGAAAAGGGATGCTTTTCCTCTGTGTTTTGTCTGTTTCCAAAGTTTCTCAAATTAAAAAACATTCTGATCAAAGTAAAGTGAGTTTATGATTAAAACAAGAACGAATCAGAAAAATCACCTTAATTCAAAGGGGAAACAGGTCTTGGTTAACACTATAGATTAGGGAACACATCGTCACTATGAAGTCAGAGTTTTCCCTCAATAAACTCCTAATTTGCTGCTTATGGATAGCAAGCAACGCAGTTCTACTAGTAGTTATGTTTAGGTATGGGAAGTGTTAAGCGATCTAGAATATGGCCATGCATTAATATGTGCTTTATAAATACTAACAGCCAATATACTATGCATGCTAATAAAAACTAGTTAATAGTGAATAGTGTTCCCTAATCTTAGGTGTTACCAAATTTTCATTCCACATTGATAGATAGGCTACTTGTTCTTGTTTTAAGCATAAACTCACTTCATTATGTTCAATTTCTCAGAAAACAGGACTTCATATCTTCATTGTGAATCTCCAGTAAATATAATGTAAACATCTAAAGATGTTTAGATATTTGTGTTGGAAAACAAGACAAAAATACAGAGGTAGATATGAATTAACATTTAATGCCATGACTATAAATGTAAGACTTTCCACTCCAATTTAATAACTTTTAAAGCCTTAATTTGTGTAAGACCCACAGAAACCCTGATATTCATCTGATATTTGGTTATTTCATATTTGGGTTCATATTACAAAACCTGACAAAGAGCATGTCCAGGTCATATTTAATCACAAAGAAGTACAGTGGTGGCCAAAATGATTAGAACGCTAGTATTCTCAGCAGCTAAAAAATGGTTTTAAGTCAGTTATTTCTATCTTTTGCTGTAGTGTGTTAGTGGGAAATATCCGTTTACATTTCCAAACATTCATTTGGCCATTAATTGTAATAATGCAGTGAGAT
>NW_015556097.1:484713-492688 GCF_001515605.1 Sinocyclocheilus anshuiensis | reverse complement strand
GTGCACCGAGGGCAAAAGCTGCTTTAAACACAAAGGATGCTCACACCAAATGTTGATCTAATTTAGATAATAGAAGTTAATTGATAAAGAAAAACAATTTATGGCATTAGTTTTGACAGCATCCTCATTTGACGGCATTTTTAAAACTTTTAACAGTACTGTAGCTTTGCAGGTAGGTTAAAAATTAAATTATTACAATCTTAAATCAAGTGATGAGGGACTTAGTAAGTGTAACGAATTCAGTCCACTGAAGGCGAGTTGAAGTGAAGAACCCAAGTGCAGTTTATTTACAGGTGATCCAAACATCCAAACAATAATCCGAGACTTGACTTGACATGAACAGACTTGACTAGACATGAACAGACTAGACATGAACAGACTTGACTTGACATGAACAGACTAGACATGAACAGACTTGACTTGAACACACTTGACTTGGCATGAACAAACTCGACGAGGCATAAACAGACTAGACTCACCGACAGCGGGTTACAACATCAATACACGACAAGAGACAATGGCAACATGATGGCTAGTTATAGCAGACAAGGAGGGTCTCATGACATGAACAAACCAATGGGAAACAAGACACATGACTAAGACAACCAATCAGAACATGACACAATGAACAGAGGAACCAATAGCAAGAAGACAAGAGGGCAAGGGAAGCATGACACTAACAGGGACCATGACTAAACTACAAAATAAAAGACATGGAAAACATGAACATGAAACAAAACCCAAACACCAAACCCCACATTACAGTAAGTCTGACAGTAATCAGTGTTGCGCACTACTGAAAGCCTAAACACACGTTTGTGAATGGGCATTTGCTTTACATTTGAGAGAAACTGAGAAGATTGTAAACCAGGATACAAACTAGCCACCTTTCACTGAAAATTGCCGTTTTGAATTCAAAATAGGCCATCTGTGTGATTCAAGTAGATCTGATGAGTTTAAAACTCTTGCTACTTAATACTTCAATACAAAACAATGCTGAACTTTGACAATAAAGAGATTTTTACATGCTATAATTGTGATTTTATAATGTCTAAATATAAATCCATTAGCAAAACGTGAAAAGAACTATATTCCAGAGTGGAAATGGTAACGGAGACAATAAATGATCCTCTGCTGCCATCTAGTGGTCAAAGTGGGAATCATGACATTCATTTTAATAGAATTTGTTTTTCTACCAGGTAAAAATCTTGGCAGAAATCGTCCACTTAGCATGGCAAATTTTCGATGAGTTATCTCTATAAGTAAAAATGAAAAAATGCAGATGTTCTTTAAAGTAAATTTTACTTACGGTGTTCTCATTTTATATAAAAATGTGCAAAAATATGAATAACTTTGAGGCAAATTAATAATATATATATATATTGAATTTATACACATAAAATTACAACTAGAGAGCAATATTACATGTGTTTGAAAATAAAAATGAATTTAAAAAATGTGTTCTACTGTCTGGGGTCTGCCATCAGGAGTTAAAGGTTATGGTGACACACTTTTCTTTTCTTTTTTTTTCTTGTTTTTACTTTTCACTTTTTTCCCTATGGTATTAAAAATGGGGGAAGGGGGTTCAAACCTTTGTCACTTTTTCACTCCTGATGAGTTTGTATCCTTCCATGCACAAGTTAGTTAATGGGCTTTTTGTCATTGACTTACAGAAAGTTTTCTGCGGGAGTTAGCGTTAGAGGCTACTAGAATACAGGGGGCGCCGACACTGATCTTGCATATGTAACCCCACTTTCTGTGTTCAATGTTCTTTCTTTCGACCCTTCTGGAAAGGACAACATGGAGACGTAGGCTGAGCTCACTCATCGCATTTACTGGAATATATGAAATGACACCAAACAGACATGAAATACAGCTCATCCGGTCTCATAACTGTCAAAAATAAATATACATGTGAAAATAAGCATCGAGAAAATACAGAGACAGAAACACAACGAATACCATGTGCTCCTAATGCACTCAACAGTGAGTTTGGTATAAAACATAAATTATCCGTCAACTCTATATCTCTTATGACTCAAATATGAAATAAAATACTTTTAAAATAACAATCATTTATGCATGAAAGCCGTTGAGGAGAATGTTATGAGACCGGATGAGCTGTATTTCATGTCTGTTTGGTGTCATTTCATATATTACAGTAGACGTGATGAGTGAGCTCAGCCTACGTCTCTGTGTTGTCCTTTCCGGAAGTGTCGAAAGAAAGAACCAGAAAAGTGGGGTTACAATGGTGCCGTGACCCGGATGGGAGTGAGTTTTAGGGGGGTGAGTGTAACGGAGGCCAGCGAGTAGGTGCTGTGCAGGTGACGCTCCTGACGCTAGAGGCTGCCGTCTTTAGCCTCCTTGTTAGTGTGTCCGCCTCCCATGCCGGAGACCCGGGTTTGAGACCCACTCGGAACAAGAATGAGGTGTGGCGGTGAGGACCCGGGAGAGAGGGGTTACACATACCCCTTGGGAAATATGCAGTTGCGCCCCTGCTGAAAGGTTAACCCTGCCTGCTTCAAATGCTTGAAAAGGATTAAACATAAGTAATCAAATGTAATCAGTTGCATTACTTTAATAAAGTATTTGAAATAGTTACACTATACTTAGGGTAACTTGTAATCTGTAACCTATTACATTTCCAAGAACCTTCCCAACACTTCCCAACAATTTCGGGAGGAGTATGCCCATCTAATCTTCCAATTAATATCCAAGTATAAAAGACAGCCTCTTACCACTTCCGTTGTTAGCTCTTTCGGCATCCCTCCTCCTCATTTTATGCATATTTATTTATCTTTCTGTCTATAGAGGGGCGCTATCAGAGCTCGAGTAGAATAGTCTCTCTGAGCCCTCCATTGCAGACATCAAGCCAAATCTGTTTACCACTAATGCTAAGATTATATGGGCACACAAACTCGTGAAATGATTTATTCACCCTCACGTCGTTCCACATATGTATGACTTTTTTTTTCTGAGGTACACAAAGGAAGATATTAACGAATGTTGCTAACCAGTTTTGTATAGCCTAGACAAAAACTTAGATTTCTCACAATATCTTATTTTCTGTTCCACAGAATAAATGATTTTTTTTATCACAAATTTAAGCTGAAATCCAATCAACAGCTTACAAATTCATCATAGAAACTCCTTTCATTTAAAGCCTTTTTCACAATGCAGTTCACATTAAACTTTTAATTTTCATCTCTTCTCATTCATTTTGAATAGGCTACATTTGGCAACCAAACAGTCGTTATTGTTCTTTGTTCACTTGTATTTCTGTAAAACGACAGAAATTTGTGTAAAACACAAATGACTTCGTCTCAGTGTGTGAGAGAGAAACACAAAGACTCCTTTTCCCTGCAGTGTGTCATATGATGCTCATGAGGCTCCTGAGGGCATCCCACGAAATACACACAACAAACCCCATGACTCTGACACAATTAAAATAATTAATTATAAAGTATCAATTCATTATTGTTAGTGCAATGAATAAATAGATAATTCAATATATTTATATCATTTATTCGCAATATTCTTCCATCCGTTCCACTGAATCATCAAAGAGAATCGACTCAAAAGAATGATTAATTTGCTGATCGGACACTAAAAGTTCAGTCGGTCGGTGTGTGAGAAATACAGCTGTTGCAGAAAACCAGACGAGAGATGGATGGACAAACCAGGACAAATGACGGGGAAAACGACTGATTTCACTCCAGCAGATGAAGTCTGAGAGCCGCACACGATGCGAGGATTCAGCGCCAGCGGTCAGCGACTCTCTTTTCTCATGCAAACTCTAGAGAAGACACAGTGTCAAAGCTTCCCGTCAACCGAATGGAAACTTCACTGTGTCAGAGCGCGCATGTGTGTGAGTGTTAGTGTGAGTGTGTGTGTGTGTGTGCGCGTGCGCGTGCGTGCGTGCGTGTGTGTGTGAGTGAGTCGAGTCTGATGATGACCCAGAGGAAAGCTTCATTGATCTTGCTCTTTTATAGCTCTCATTTAAATGTAATGTTTGCCTCAGAGTTGTGATGTTTCTGATCAAATTCCTTAGAGAAATTAAACTAGACACAAATGTTTACATGCAGTAATTATGCAGAGCTGTGAATCATTTGGTTTGGGAAGAGACATGCTGGAGTTACTGAGATCTCTGACAGCAAATCTGAGCAGAAACTCTAGAAGAGACAACACTGGAGTCTGTTTCTGGGAAGCAGCCTTTCTTTGCTCTCAGTTTGTCCAGTTGAGAGATGAAGGAGATCAGGGTTGAAAGCTGTCACGGGTTTGCTGCTTTTGCTCATGTGGATTCATTTTGCCAGCTTGTTTTTTTTTTTTGTGGAGTTTAGCAACCATATTTGGTGATTTCATCTGTCATTTCTCGGGAAATGCAGTTGGATGTCCGGTTAAAGCTGTGAGGAGAACAAAAGTTTTTGGGTTGTTGCATGAGCATGTTCAGCTGCATGATGAAGTTGACTGTTTTTTTTGTTTTTTTGTTTTTGATGTTGAATCTCATGAAAGCATGTCTAGCTCACATTCCTCCTAAAATCAAAAGAAAACCTAGTTTTATGTCCATTGCATTTTGATACTACATGCACATTTCCAAACTCTCATTGTAATGCAAAAAAGGTTATTGTAATTCTCATTTTCATAAGTGAGTTTCAGGTTTGCTGTGAGTCCAGTAGTTCTCAACACACTCATCTGAATTATGACTTCATGTCCTCTGTTTTCTCCCTGTGATTGACCGGCCTCATGTGTTGATTCACTCGTCTGTGAAATGTCAAGACACTCAGAACAATTCATGTTTGCAGCATGGTGTCAGTGAAAGCTCTTGATGGACCGGAAAAGTTGAATTTCCATTTGTCACATAGCCAGTTTATTATCTCATTTTCACACACTGACCATCTCTCCTCTCTCTATCATGACTTCATCATCATGTGTCTCTCTCTGTGTTTGATTTCATCGGTCTGAGGATTGATTCATCCCTCAATTCTCTTCCTCTCTCATTCTCTGCTGTTTGCTCTTATTCTTTGTGCCTCTCTGCAGTCATCATCAGATCTTCCTCCACAGACCCTTTCGGTCTGTTTCTCTCACTTCATAATCCTCCTGTGGGGATTTTGTGGAAAGACACTTACGGGGAGAACAGTAGCACGCAAGAGAATGGATGAATACAGTAGATAATCCTACATCCTAATTTGACTTCTTAGAGACGTACAAAAGCACGAATCTCCTCTACAAAGCCATGATTTGATACCACAGTCCATGCTGGAAACGCCGTCTGCAGCGGCTTTATTAGGGTTTCCAGACCCAAAGATAAGAGCAAGTAATAGTGAGTTCTTGCCTGCAAACCTTTTTTTTGCCAGTTTTTCTAATGAGAAAGAAGAATAGATTATTGTTGTATCTTTAACATAAATGTATGGCAGCTTGTTTCCACCACAGAATAAAAAACTCTCTAATTCACAATTCTGAGGAAAAAAAATCCAAAATTGTAAGATATAAACTCTAAAAAGCTATTTTTTTTAAAATCAGTGGTGGAAACAAGCTTCTATATCAATGTAATTGAATGTACTGTAAACATGAGTTTGTGTATTGTTCTGAATCACGACAAACGAATGAGTCTGTTTTAGAAACGTGGGTTAATGTAAATCGCTGGTTTGTGTATGAGTTTTTGTTTTTGAGATGTGTGAGTGTGTGTGTTTTGTTGTGTTTGAGTGCATGTGTGTTATTGGCGTGTGTTGTTTGTTTGTTTGTTTGTTTGTTTATTGAACTTTTACGATAATACAGGAGAATAGTGAAAAAAAAATGTCCCACTCCACCCAATACCCCCAACCTAAAAAAATTATAATACATAAATAAAATTAAACAAGCTAAATTCAAAATTTATACATTATAAAAACATACTCCGTACATAATTATACTGTAATACAGAGTATGTCAAGCATGTATATGAATCATTAAAGTTTAGAAATAAAAGAATTTAGCCATATATCAAGTGTACGCACATAATCAACAAACAGATCTTTACAAAAATAAAGTATTTACATACATAGGTATCCACACACACATGAAGAAATTGAAACCACAATCATAATGACATTTTACTTTTACATTGAATCATTTAGCAGATGCTTTTATCCAAAGAGGCTTAAAAATGAGGACGATTGAAGCAATCAAAACCAACAAAAAAGCAATATAAGTGCTGTGATAAGTCCCCGTCAGTCTAACACAGTACATGGAGCTAGGGATGGGCGATACCACTTATTTTGTTTTCGATATGATACAGATACTTTTAAATGCCAGTATCGTTGATATCGATACCAATACGATGCTTCTAAACTGAACTTTTAAATTATGAAATCTATGACATTATTAAATTACTAAGAGTAAAATGGGTAATGATACCCACTTTATATTTGAAACACATTTTAACATTCAATATGTCTTAATTGTAACTTATTAGGTTATATTTTTATTTACACATGGTTCAAATATGTTTACTGTAGTGGTAATCATGGAAAGCTACAAATACTATAGTTGAACTACGGTCACTTTAATAAAACAATGGTTCATAAGGGACTGCCAGTGACAGGCTGTTGCATGCATAAAATGCAACCTTTTTATTCTGACAGTGTATGATTTATATTAACATTACAGAATAGAACATGATCAATATTATCTTTTACGTTCAATTTAAATACATGTAACTGCACCAAACTATATAGGCTACGATTTCAATTTATTTATTGTGAAATAACTCAAACATATAAGTTTTTTTCTGTCCTGATAAGCATTGTTCTGGGCTGCCGTTTCCAAAAACATCAATGCTTTCTTATGATACTTTTGGGAAAAGCAGCCCTGTTTGAATGCACTGTCAGAAGTGAGTGAACGCTCTCTGTGATTGGTTCTGTCTTGCAACATTTGCGTGTGTTCAGATGAGCAGGAAAATAGTTCTATCCTACACAATTATTCACTAACATAGGTTATTCGTCCAATTAAATGCGCATTGTACACATTAATTTTTTTGTTAAATAAACAAAACCACTTGTAAATTAAAATACACCTTAGTATCGATATTTTTTGTTTGAGTATCGATACTTTCAATACTCGCGTCTGTATCGATTTATCAATACTTCAGGAGCAGCAGTTTTTTTTATAATAAATTAAAAGTAAATAGAAAAGAGTTAGAATAGACTTTATACTATTTTTTAAATAATAATTAAAAAGATAATTATGTAGATACATTATGTAGATAGAATAGAAAAAGAACAGAGAATGCTAGTGTTAAAGGGTCAAGGTTTTTGTTGTTGTTTTTGGTTTTTAAATCAATAAAAATAATACAAGTAAATAGAATAGAGAGTGCTAGTGTAAGAGGGTCAAGTGTAGATGGAAGAGAGACGTGTTTTAGCCATTTCTTGAAGATGGCTAAGGACTCAGCTGCTTGGATTAAGTTGGGCAGGTCATTCCACCAGGAGGGAACAGTAAAGATAAAAGTAAGAGAAAGTGATTTTGTGCCTCTTTGGTTCCTCTTCACACAGGTTTCAGGCTGCTTTTAAAGGAGTTATGTTGATGTGCCTAACTGGATGGTGAAATTGTGATGAAACGATGGGTTTGATGGAACCACAAGCAGTTCTATCTTAGCCAAGTTGAGTTGAAGGTCATGGTCCTTCATCCAGCAAGAAATTTGGAAGGCCAAACAAAGTAGTTTCGCTTTCACAACGAAACACAGCATCATACACGGCGGGCTAGAGTGAGCGGTAACCACATGTGGCGACCCCGGGCTGGACTCTGTCCACGGTGAAAGCCGATCCGGCACGGATCAGCTCCAGGCATGAACGAAGCGGATATTGTCCTCTTTTGGAAGGCCAAACAAAGTAGTTTCGCTTTCACAAAGAAACACACAGCACCTTCACGTCATGGCGGCGGCAACAATACTACAGCGAGAATAAAAGTTACGCCTTCTTTCTTTGCGTGAACATTTGGGTGG
>NW_015556097.1:481833-484209 GCF_001515605.1 Sinocyclocheilus anshuiensis | reverse complement strand
ACGAGTGTATGTTTGCTGGTAAGATGTGCTTGACAGATTGTGGTGTGGAAAATTGTGCACTGATGGTTTTAATTTTATTAATGAAGAACGTGGCAAAGTCGTCAGCTGTTAGAGTTGATGAAGGATTTTGTTATGATAGTATGTCCTTTTAGCAGTGGACTCATTAGCAGAGAAGGAAGAGAGGAGTGACTGATACATATTAAGGTCAGTAGGATTTTAGGTTACGTCGAAAAGTGACATGTGTAGGGGTATGTGTTGTGTCAGGAACCATGTTGAGGTTAAGAGTGAGGAGGAAGTGATCCGAGGTGTGCAGTGGAGTAACCAGCACATGATCAGTGGAGCAGTGTCATGTGTAAATAAGGTCCAGTTGGTTTCCTGATTTGTGAGTAGCCATAGTTAACACTCGCTTGAGATCAAAAGAGGCAAGCAGAGTGTGGAAGTCTGCACTGATACAGGTCTCCATCAGGGCCATGAGCTTGAGCATTTTAATGCTTAGGTTGACAGACTGGTGTGTGTGTGTGTGTGTGTGTGTGTGTGTGTGTGGCCACTAGAGGTCTCAGCTCATCTCCTCCACACACTGATCTGTCATAAGCAGCTCCAGTGCATGTAGTTTAAACATAGAACAGTATTTGTCCAGTATGAGACCAACAAGCACTGTTGATTATGGCCAATAAGACCAACAAGCACTGATTATCTGTAGTTTCCTGCAGCAGTGAGTGAGTGAGTATGTGCATCTCTCTCATGACAATCCAAACGACTGCAAGTCTTTCATTGCTGCTCTTTTGCTTGATTTTTACGTACACTTTTTTTAGTATTAAACTTTACATGTCTAGTTTGGCAGCTCTAGAGCGACTGCTTCATTAGGACAAATCTGTGAATGGTTTGATTCACTAAAATGAATGTCATGTCTTGCTGCTGTGCTTGATTGCTACCAGTTTCTAAACTATTGAGAACACAGTTACTGTCATGCTAGCGAAAGCTTTAAGTTAATGGTGCGGCAGCTTTTGGTTAGTTCCCATCTCTTGTGTTGTTTAGTAGAGGTTCAGACGAGAAACACGGCTCCACTGACTCGCTGTCATGTCTGATGAAGTTCTGCTGTGTTTTATAGTAGTTCAGCTGTTGTTCAGATGTGTTGATATATAAGGAGCCATATAAGGAGAAGCTGTGTGTGAATGTGTGCAGAGGGTCAGATGTGATGTTGGTGTGTGACACCAGTGCAGTCTGTTTTATGGCCTGTCAGGTTTACCATGACTACAGACCTGCACTTTGTCTACATGCATTATTAAGCTAAACATGATCAATCATTCACTCTGTGTGTGTGCATAAACACTTACATATTTTAGCCAAAACTCTCCTGTCATGAAGGTGTGTCATGTTAGATTGTTTCTTACAAACCCAGGTGAAAAAAGTTCACTTCCATAATGTACATAAAGTGCTCTTTTTTCATTTTGTACTTAATATAATAAAAATTATTCTTTAGTACTTCTTAAGATAAACATGAACCCATCTCAAGTGTACTACAAGTGGTAACTAAATAAATTTTTTAATAGAGAGATAGTATGTTAAAAGCACATTTTAGTTCATATTCATGGTGTCTCAAAATAGCACAGTTGAGTACACTTAGATGTTCTTAACATTATCTTAAGTAGAAGTACTAAAGAGTAATTTTTTATTATATTAAGTACAAGATTAGTGCGTGAAAATAGCACACTTTAAGTACATTATGGAAGTGTGTTTTTTTCTCCTGGGAACACTTGTCCAGGTCATATTTCAACCCCAAAAAAAAAAATAAATAATTGTATTGTGCATATAGCTAAGGAAGTCTATTTTAAGACTGCTTGGATACATTGTGACATTATTTCTTTGACAATAAAAGCCATATCCCAAATTTTCCTCCCAAATGTGAGATGTGAGCCCATAGGAATCCACTAGAGCTCTGTATGGCGTTCACTATGCTCACGAGACATTCACGTTTGTCCAGGCTGATTGAGAAAGGTGGTCAGTGAGGGAACAAGCTTGTGTTCATCACTCCTCTGATTCCTGTATCTCAGTTTCACTGTCTGATCCTCCTCCTCGTAGTCTCTCTTCTTACGACTTTAATCGCAGTGATCATGTAGAATCGCTGCATCTGTGTCACTGTGAGGACCGAAGCCCTCCGTCACTCATCACATCCACCAACACACATGCAGACCACTCATATCACTCATTACTCACTCATTACTGACAAACGCTTGAGATTTAAATCAGTCCACAGTAGACTTGTGCCGGTATTCGGTAATGCGATATATCACGGTAATGAATATGCACGATATTGTTATCGTGGGCACTTCTAAATACCGTGAATAATTATATATTACAAATTATTTAGAATTTTGA
>NW_015556097.1:454096-481455 GCF_001515605.1 Sinocyclocheilus anshuiensis | reverse complement strand
AATGTTTTAAATGTTCAGTTATTTTTGTTATAAGAAAAAAGTTATTAAACCTGTTATACTGTATTATTTATTTTAAACTAAATTTCAATACCGTGATAATACCGCATACCGTGACAAAAGCATTAGCAATTAATCGCAACATGAGAATTTCATACCGGCATATCCCTACTCCACAGGTAATAATGCACCACATAAATACAAACCAAACACCGCTGTAAGTTACATAGTTTTTTTGCAAAGAACAAACCTGCATTTCATTTTAAGCTGAAGTGCATAAAATGGTTTAACACAGTTCCAGTGTTTAAGTTGGTGTGAAATGAAAATTCACCTTCAGTTTGTAAATGTACATTCTAGATCTTACTGAGAATGAATCATCCATGTGTATGCTTCTTTCTTTCTTTCTTTCTTTCTTTCTTTCTTTTTTTTGGCCACATAATGTTTAATCAAAATGAATTGAATCAATCATTTAGCCCACTTAAACTCCACATCAGTGACTACGTTTACATGGACATCAGTAATCTATACATGTTATAGTAGTTCGATTAATGGCACACATCATTACGTGACACCATGTGATGCCATCTGACGTCCCCTCCGGAATTTCACGTATAAACATATAGTTCGTCTTCGTTATGAAGCCATATACAGTTTTGGGTGTTTCATTTTTAATTATACGTCAAACGGTTGACCACTGCCATGTGTATTCTGTCGCAAAATGTGGTGAAAAGTCCTACACGACGGTAATTAGGGATGCATCAATACCACTTTTTTCAGAATGAGTCCGATACCGATACTTTAATTTTTGGTTCTCGCCGATACCGATACCTGTATTTTCACAGCATTTGTAATTTCTTTAAAATATTGGGTACAGAAACAAAATAATAATAATATGAATCATGTTGGCTTCATTTAGCAAACAGATATTTCCTTCAGTTATTTCCACACTTAATTATACCTGTTAAAATGTATTGTATAAGCTTTTGTTACTTTCACTGTTCATTTTAATGGCGCATTAGAGCTGCTCCATTGCAGCAACTCAATACTGTAATCACAAAACTTTTTCCTAAAATAATGCAGGGAACCACTTATTATACATTATACGAGTACATGCATACTATTTTGGTGAGGTAAATTGCGTCACGCGCACTGTACGTGGACCCTCGCGTACGAGTAAAAACCGAAATATACTTTGGCCTTTAAAGCAAACTAAACATGTGCAGCGTGCACACATTTGTATTGGTGCAGAATGAGAGAGACACTTACAGCCTAGCGCATTTCACCCAGTCTGCTAGTTTCACTTCTGCTTTAAATAAAGTCGTGTATGCTTGACATTTAAAATAAATGTTGTTTATAGTGAATGACCCTATAATTTTTGTTTGTTTTATATTTACGATTTAGTTTTAATCCAAATGCATGCTCTAATGGAGCGAACAGCAATCAAGATCATGCAACAGAAGCGCGTGCTCTCGGACTCTCTCTCTCACTCTCTCTCTCCTTACCGTCAAATAACTTTAGTAACTTGTGCATTTTACTTACTTGCTTTTAAAATATCCGACCGAGCTACAAACTCTCCAGTGATGTATGTGAGATATTCACTCAACAAGCTCACGCGTCTGTGCCGCCGCGCTCTGCTTATCAGCTTGCACACATACAGGCATGGATATTGAATGTTTAACATTATATTAATTACTTACATGTACTTAATAGACATCCTTGATCGCTAATAACTCTATTCTTCTCTCTGTTGTTCTGTTGTCTGTGTTTCTTTTTCTGGACACAGCTCTATTCACACGCTGTGTGGTATCGGCTTTTGGTATTGGGGCATTTTTACGAGTAGAGAACAGGAGCGCAGTATCGGGCTTGATACCGATACCAGTATCGGTATTGGTGCATCCATAATGGTAATAATGTGATTAAGGTGTTTACATGTCTATACTGCACTTCGATAATGTGACTAAAATAGGAATACTCCACATGTCTTAATTCTATTTGTGTTTACTTTGAGTATGACTTTAGTCAGATTAAGTTAATCAAAAATCTCTCATTGGACGAGGGTTCCATTACAAAAGTAAAAACACTAATAAAAAGTGTCAAAAACTACAAATATGTGAGAATGACAGACAAGCAGAGAAAGAGATTTGAGTGATTAATAAACAATGAATCGTCTCATCATCCGATCTACAGATGACACACAGAATCACGTCTGCAGTTTTTCATTTTCGATGATCTGTTTCACTCAGATTTGTGTTACAATACAGAAGAAAAGATCTGTCACTGCTTCCATTTTACTGCCTGTAATTTTCACACCTTAAAATATATATTTAATTTCATCATGTCATATTTATTAATTTTAGTCAATGTTACTCTGACTGAAATGGCATTTAATGAAATGAAGTTTTTGACCACTGAAAATGTGCACAATTTAACAATTTACTCCTGGAACCATATTAAGATCCTTGTACATCTCTGGAACTGAACAATTGAGGGCCTTAAAAATGTAGATATCAAAAGAAAAGTTTAAGACCAGAAATCTAAAAGGCTATTATGATTTCTTTAATATGTCTTGAATTACAGGCATGCAAACTTTGGGAAAAAAACTTAAAAAGTGCTTTTTCCCATTTTTGAACTGTCACCATTGGCATATAATGCAACAAAGATTGCAAAAATCAACAGATTTTACTAATAGAGCTACCAATCTCTGTGGAAAAATAACATAATGATGCTGCCATAATTTTTACCCTCTTGTAATTTGGCTCTGAATCTCAGGTGAAAATTTTCATTTTGACCCCCCTCTACAAAATAGTGGATTACTCAGTAAATATACATCCATGACATTTAATATTTTGTCTTTAATCACTATTTATGTTTAACTTTCTTCAGAAAAAATATTGACAAAATCAAAAATTTGAGCCAGGGTTAGTTTCTTGAATGTGGTTGAATGACCCTTTTGGAAGAGCATAGACTAAAGATGCTCAAACCAGGGCCTGCGGGTCAAAGTCACAAAAGGAGGGGGAAAACAACATGCCATTGAAGTGCTCATGAGCTCCACCAGAGGGCATTCCATCCCTGACTTTTACCATTCACCCAGGACTCCATTTCCCATAATCCTTTGCCCGGACTCATCAGCGCTCATCAATTGCAGTCACTTGTCTCTCATCACCTCATCAGTCTCACACTATAAGAATGGCACACACACTCTCACATCACTGATGATTGATAGTCTGCAATGTTTTCTAGTTTCCATGTTCCTGCCAGTGTTTCCTTGTTTTCCTGTGCCTTGTCTTGCCTTTGTGGTTTTTGGATCTTGGACTGTTTATCTGGTTTTACGATTGTTTGCTGCCTGCCGTGACCATTGCCTGTGCTGTGGATTACTCTTTTGCCTGTGCCTGGGATATTACTGTTTGACCCTGCCTGTTCTGACCACACTCTTAATAATAAAGCCTTGCATTTGGATCCACTACTCCGTTGTCACACGACTCCCCACATTACACATATATTTTTGTTTTAATTTTTAATTTTAATTAATACATTTTTCTTTATTTTTTTCTATTTTTGCATTGCAATTGTTACATTTGTATTTTTTTAATTGAATAAATTTTAATATCATATATTTGGATATAATGCAACATTTACTTTGGGCCTACAGCCCTCAATCAAGTTTTGGCCCACTATTTTCTGGGCACCGCTGACTGATATAAAAATGACCATTAACATTTATTTATTTAATCTAATATATACAGTTAGTATGAAAAAATAGGGGTGAATGTCACTTTATGTTGACACTATGAATTAAATCTGCATGATGTGTATGGATGTGAAGTGTACACCTAGTTGCTCATGGAGTGATGTTGCTCTGTTCAGGTGCAGAATGAGAGCTTAATGATCATGTGGCCTTTCAAACACACACTACCTGTTTCAAATCTGTGTGTGAAATACTAGTAATGAGCAGTTGGTGTGCATTGTTATATTGTAATCGGTGATGGAAAGAAATGTCAGGAATGTTGTTCTGGTTTCCATGACAACGGCTCAGCATCCTCCTTCAAGACCTTAGTGCGATTCCTCTAAGATTATTATTGTGAAGTTCATGATGACAGTGGTTTGTTTGACATCTGTTACTCTCGGCATCACAATACTGGAATCTCTGAAATATTCATATTTCCTCATATTTTCAATTTAGGAGGAACAGTGACACAGAACTGTTTCAGTGAGGAAGTGAATGGTTTACCATTGTTTCAAATACTCAACTGATGGCCTGATGACGCTAGTCTTCATTACTGTCAAACCACGACTGATCTCACTGAAGGTCACTGACTTCAACATTTAATTCACTCAAAAAAGACAATCCTGACGTCACTTACTCAGCTTCAGGTCGTTCTGAACCTCTACGGCTCAAAATTCTGCTTCCTCTCTTTTTAAGATCAGCCAGTTTTGTTCTTACCAACCATCAGTTCCTAATTCCACTTTCTCAAACATCACACCGCAAAACCAGCATCACCGCCTCACGTCCGTTCCCAGAGAGAAAGAGTCAGTGAAGAGCCGCTCAGTGTGTGTGAAACTACAGTCTGTTGCTGAATGACAGAATGAAGGTGGAGACCTCTTTGTGTGTGTGAGAGAGAGAGAGACATTTTACATTTACATTTATTTATTTAGCAGACACTTTTTATCCAAAGCTACTTACACTTTGGGGAATACATCAAGCGATTCATCTTAAATAGAAGTTTTTTTTTTTTTTTTTTAGGATGAAGTCAGATGGTGACGAAAGAGGTGAGTTTTTAGCTGTCACTTGAAAATTGTCAGAGAATCAGCATTCCGGATAGGGGTGGGAAAATCATTCCACCAGCCAGAAATGGTGAACGAAAATGTTCTGGAATGTGATTTTGTGCTTCTCTGTGATGGTACCACGAGGCATCGCTCACTAGTGGATCTCAGACTTCTGGAGGAAATGTAGATTCGTAATAGTGAGTGGAAGTAGGCAGGTGCTGAGCCTGTGGCTGTTCTGTATGCAAGCATCAGTGTCTTGAATTTGATGCGAGCCGCAACTGGTAGCCAGTGCAACGAGATAAAGAGAGGTGTGACGTGGGCCCTTATGGGCTCAGTGACGATCAGTCGTGCCACTGCAAGTTGTGCAGCATGCTCCGTTAGAAAGGGCCTGATCTTTCTGATGTTGTGCAATGCGAACCTGCAAGATCGAGCAGTTTTTGCAATGTCGTCTTTGAAAGACAGCTGGTCATCAAAGATTACACGAAGATTTCTGACTGAATGTTATGGGATAGTAATTGATGAAGGACCTAGCAGGATGGTGAAATCATGCTGTAGAGTTGGAGTGGCAGGGAAGACGAGAAGCTCAGTCTTTGCCAGGTTGAGCTGTAGGTGATTCTTTCATCCATGCCGATCCGCAGGGCTTCAGTGACTAGTGCAGTCTCAGTTGAATGGCCACTCCTGAAACCTGACTGGTTAGCATCCAGTTGTTGTTCTCTGAAAGAAATAATGATACCTGGTTGAAAACAACTCGTTCGATGGTTTTCGCTCTGAATGGAAGGAGAGAGACAGGTCTGTAGCTGTCTATAAGAGAAATAAAATGAATGATTACTTCCCTTATAAAATTTAAATGAGTTAAATTCCTTACAATACAGTACAACACGGGTTACCCGAGCCTGCTTGAATGCAGTGGGGAAGGTGCCTGTGAGGAGAGATGTGTTGGTGATGTGTGTGAGTGCTGGTAAAAGTGTAGGAGAGATTGCTTGGAGAAGGTGTGAGGGGATTGGGTCTAGAAGGCATGTTGTAGGATGACTGGAGAGGAGAAGTTTGGATACTTCTGTCTCAGTGAGGGGACAGAAGGAGAAGATGGGAGTTTTAGCAGTGGATGTGGTTGGTTTGAGGTCCTGTGTGTGTGGAGCTGAGAACTGACTACTGATTGTTCTAGTTTTGTCTGTGAAGAATGTGGCGAAATCATCAGCTGTTATAGAAGTGGTGGAGGGGGACAGAGGACAGAATTGAATGTTTTGAAGAGATTACGTGTGTCTGGAGCGCTGTTGATCTTGCTCTGGAAATATGAAGACTTGGCAGTATGGACTTCAGCAGAGAAAGATGAAAGCAAAGACTGATACATACTCAGGTATTATGCATCTTTTGATTTGCTCCATTTTCTCTCTGCTGCCCTGAATACTTTGGACAGATGCTTACGAAGAACATCAGATAACCAGGGGTTAGGAGGGGCAGCCCGTGCTGACCTGGAGTAGAGAGGACATATATCGTCTAGACAAGAAGTTAAAGTTGAACATAAAGTGTCAGTAGCTTCATTAACATCCAGAGATGAGAAATGGGTTGGTGAGGGAAGAGAGGAGGACACTACAGAGGAAAGATGAAAGGGTGGGAGCGTAGGTTTCGTCTAAAAGTAACCGGTATAGGGGTTGGAGGCACACAGGTAGAAAGATGTAGGTTAAATGTAATGAAGAAATGGTCAGAAATATGTAGGGGTTTTACCAAAATGTTGTCTGCAATAAAATTACTTGTGTAAATAAAGTCAAGTTGGTTGCCTGATTTGTGAATGCTTGTGGTGGTAAGCCGTTTGAAATCAAATGAAGCAAGGAGTGAATGGGAGTCTGTAAGGCTTGTCCAGATGAATGTTGAAGTCACCAAAGACTAAAAGTGGACTGCCATCCTCAGGGAATGAGGACAGCAGCTCATCTAGCTCCTCTAGGAAGGTGCCCAGTTGACCAGGAGTTTTATAGGAGTTGTTACAGTAATCGCATGAGATTCAAACGAGTTATAATTGCATAGGGGAGAGTGGGTTGAGTATTTCCAATTGTTAGAAATGAGCAGACCAGTGCCCCCACCCCTCCCCACCTGACGGGGGTTGTGAGAGAAAGAGAAGTTGTTAGACAGAGCAGCTGGGGTTGCTGAGTCTTCTGGACGAATCCAGGTCTCAGTCAAGCCTAAGATGCTGAGTGTAGATTGTAAAGAAAAAGCAGAAATGAAGTCTGCTTTGTTGACAGCTGACTGACAATTCCAGAGACCCACAGAAAAAGCAAGAGGTGCAGTAGAAGATGTACAGATAGGATGCAGGTTAGCAAGATTGCATTGCCGTCTGCCTGTGATGTTAGAGCGTTGTTGAGAGACAACCGGAATGTAATGGAAACGCATGATAGAGGTGGAAAAGAGAGGACAGAAAGGAGAGTGTGTAAAGGGAAAATAAAAAGAATACTTAAGTGTGTGAGTGTGAAGAAGAGCTCATTACATTAACAATGACCTCTATAGACCTATCCAGAGGTCTGTAATGCTGATGTATGTGTGATTATATGTTTAATTATAGCAGCTGTGATGTTTTTTGTTTTGTTTTATTTTGACATTTTTGAAAAATAATAGTATGGGATTAATGTGATTAATCTGTGATGAACATTATTATACATAACATTGTTTAAACTTAATATAATGACCATTCATACGAATGAAAATCTATATAGATCGGAAAAAAGTATGTGTGTTTTTGGATTGAACTAAGAGATGAGAAGCAGCCAATCGCAGCGTTAGGTTGTTGTTGACTGACGTCTTTATTTAACCTAAATCTGTAATTACAGTTACTTAATTTTAGTTATATAATTCATATACATATCATTTATATCATTTCATATCATTTAGTTATATAATTACATATACATAATTTGATTTAATAATAACCCAATTTGAAGCAAAAACAGAATGTTCTGACTATCTTTGTGAAATTATACTACATTGCCTGAACGAAGCAAACAGCAGATGCTCTGAATGAGATGCAGATTCACTCTCTGACAGCAGGAGGCGCTTCTGGAACACCAGATACAGTGTTTCCTTGGTTACCGCTGTAAACAAAGCAGCGCTGCACTGAAACACTGCTTTAACATCAATTATAGAGACGAGATGAAAAGAAAATACCTTCTAAACGTTTCTGAAGACAGTCAGTTCCCCTCAGAAACACATTGGCCTCTGTTAACTGGCGTTTACAGACTTCATATTTTCACATAAATGACATTTTGGAAAATGATTGCATTGCAACACAGTTTGTGCAAGTCCAGAACAGACTGCAATAAAACAAAAACACGGCCGGTTGCCGTTTGTGTAAGTTCCAGGGGAAGCTCCTTTCAACCGTCCTACACACACGACTGACCGCTCGCTCGCACCAACAGGAGGAGACGTGTTCCTCTCTACACTGCACTCAACCTGAGAGATTCCTACACTTTAAGTCTTTGAGGAGACATGAAAAATCCACCCAGAAGATGTTGAGGCCGTCCGCAAGCATCTGCGTGATCTCCTTGCCAGTGGAGTCATTCGAGAGTAATTTTCGTCATAATTGTTTTTTTACAGTGTAGTTAATGCTGCTCCATGTGAAAGCCCGCAGGTGATGGAGATTTACCGCTGATTAAAGAACCGGCTTTACTGACAAGATGCGCGTTAAATATCTCATGCGATTTATTGTGCAGCCCTAATATATATATGTATATGTATAGTATTTCAGTGTGGCGAGTAAACAAAAAAAATTACTAGCCAATGACGATTCAATTGCCAAGGTGTCCGTAGAGGGTTGATATGTGGGAGTAAGAGAAGAGCAGACATATGGATAAATCTGACGACGCAAGAGAGAGCTCAATTCGGTCCGGTTTTCTGAGCGCAGACACCGAAGCATACACACACAGAAAGCGCGTCTCACAGCGCGCGAGTACTCTTTCGCGTCACATGAACCGAGAATTACACACAAAATGATGTTGAATTGTCCGTTTTGACGAGTATTCACGTAAACACAGTTGATTAGGCCTACGTCTTAAGTGAACGTAAACAGTAGGAAGAACGTGTATCAGTACATTGCACCCATTGCAGCCGTGCATTCGGTTTTAAAGGGACAGCAGCCTAATTTAGTTGCTATTGTCCGAGTCATTGATGTTCATCAAGCAACAAAAGCAAAAACTTTAGTAGCCTTAAAGATTAATCTAAATTTATTTATAGAAATAAATATGTCTGCTTGAAAGAATGAAGAATATGGTAAACAATTTGCTATAAAGAATGCATAATTAGCCTATATAACCATTGGTATTTCATTAAAAAGTAGACCATGTTCTTGTTCTTTGTGAGAAGTGGTTTTATTTTTAACATAAAGGCATGCTGTGTCACAACAGTTAAATCAGTGTCTATCATGATAAAACCTTAATATCAAACCTATATAATGAGTTTGGAAATTGTAGAGAAATGCTTAATAAATGCATTACACTGTAACTAAACCCATTTTTACTGTAGATTTAGTCAACTAAAATTGTATGATATTTAGTCGATTAAAACTAAAAAGATGACTAAAATATGACTAAAACTAAATGGCATTTTAGTCAAAAGACTATGACTAAAACTAAATCAAAATTTGCTGTCAAAATTAACACTGCTCCTCACCAGTAGTGGTGGTGAGAAAGAAGAATGGAGATGTGCGTCTGTGTGTAGATTATAGAAAGTTAAACCTCCAGATGGTGAAGGATGCGTATGCACTACCAAATCTTGAGGAGACTTTCGCAACTCTGACGGGATCCAGATGGTTTTCTGTGCTTGATTTTGAAGTCCGGATACTATCAGATAGAAGTCGAGGAGTCAGATAAACCCAAAACTACCTTTGTCTGCCCATTGGGGTTTTGGGAATTCAGTCGTATGCCCCAGGGTGTGACCAATGCACCAAGTACGTTTTAAAGATTGATGGAGAGATGTATGGGGGACATTAATCTGAAGGAAGTACTGGTCTTTTTGGATGACCTGATAATATTCTCTGACATTCTAGAGGAGCATGAGAGACACCTGTTGAACGTTCTATCTCGCCTCAAAGAGTACGGACTGAAACTGTCTCTGGAGAAATGTAAATTCTGTCAAACCTCAATTCACTATCTAGGACATATTGTGTCAGAGCGGGGAGTGGAGACTGACCCCGAAAAGATACAAGCCTTAAAAACCTTGCAGAGTCCCAAGAACCTTAAAGAACTGAGGTCATTTTTGGGCTTCTCTGGCTACTATCGCCGGTTTATTAAGGATTATTCAAGGGTCGTGAAGCCGATCAATGACCTTACCTCAGGTTATCCACCATTAAGGAAAGGTGGTAAAAAGACAGACAACAAGGGTCCATTCTACCATCCTAAGGAGCCCTTTGGGGACCGTTGGACTCCTCTTTGTGAAGAAGCTTTTCAGTCCATTATCGAAAAAGTTAACCACCGCACCAGTCCTGGGTTTTACAGACCCCAAACTCCCCTATTTCCTCCATATGGATGCCAGCACTAAGGGTTTGGGGCTGCACTGTATCAGAAGCAAGGTGGGCAAATGCGTGCTATTGCATTTGCGAGTAGAGGGCTGTCACATAGTGAGTCTAGGTATACCGCTCACAAGCTTGAATTTCTTGCCCTTAAATGGGTGGTAACTGAAAATTTGAGCGATTACCTTTATGGCAGCCAGTTTACTGTCATTACTGATAGCAACCCTCTTACTCATGTTCTTACCACCGCAAGATTGGATGCTGCAAGTTATCGTTGGCTTGAGGCTCTTTCCTTTTTTTCATTCAAGTTGCAGTACAGGGCGGGTAAGCTGAATGTTGATGCTGATAGCCTTTCAAGGCGACCTCAAGAGCCGTTTCCAGAGAACCCCATGTCCCAAAAAGAATGTGAAAGGATTGAACAGTTCATACAGCATCATCTGACCAAAGCAGAGGATTCTGTCAGTGCTACGGATGATGTGGTTCAGGCTATCTGCAAGAAGCACCTCGTTAGGCAGTCAGCTGATGCCGCACCGGGCGTTGCTCTTGTAAGTTCTCTTACATTCCATCCCAATGCTGTACCCGACTATTATGAACAAGAAGATAGCTCTGAATTGTTACCTATTACACTTCACTTTTCAAAAGACCTTGGTGACAAACAAAGAGCTGATCCAATGCTTCGAGAGGTGATGTCACACTTGGAGTTGGGAGAAAAACCCCCACCAACAGTAAGGAAGGAACTTTCTGGTCTTCCGTACTTCTTGAAGGAGTAGAAGGAGTTAAAGGACAGAGTACTTTACAGGAGACGGAAAGATAAGAATTCCATTACTTACCAGCTAGTGCTCCCGGAACAACTAAGATTCTCTGTGATGAGCAGTTTAGATGATAGTATGGGTCACATGGAGATGGAGAGGACCTTGGATCTGGTCAGAGCCCGATTCTATTGGCCAAAGATGGCTGCCGACGTGGAACAGAAGATCAGGACGTGTGGTTGTTGTGTGTGAAGGAAGTCCCCACCTAAAAAAGCAGCACCCTTGGTCAACATCCAGGCCACCAGACCATTACAATTAGTCTGGACTTTCTCTCCTTGGAACCAGACAGAAGTGACATGAAAGACATTTTGGTGATCACAGATTTTTTCACCAAATATGCTGTGGCAGTCCCTACACCCAATCAAGGCAAGAACAGTAGGAAAGTGTCTTTAGGAGAACTTCATTGTGCATTATGGGTTTCCTGAACGCCTTCATAGTGACCAGGGCCCCGATTTCAAGTCACGCACAATCAAAGAACTTTGTGAAAAATCAGGCATTCAGAAAATCCGAACAACGCCTTATCATCCGAGGGGGAATCCTGTGGAACATTTCAATAGGACCCTGCTGGACATGCTTGGCACATTAGAAGAGAAAGATAAAAGTCAGTGGAGAGATTTTGTCAAGCCATTAGTTCATTCATATAACTGTACGAAGCATGAAGTCACAGGATTCACCCCCTATGAATTAATGTTTGGGCGCCAGCCTCGGCTGCCCGTCGACCTTGCCTTTGGGTTGCCATATCAGGACACTCCGCAGATATCCCATTCTGAATATGTCAAACATCTAAAGTCTCATCTGGAAGAAAGCTAATCGCTTGCCTCCCATAGAGCATTAAAGAGTGCAGAGAGGAACAAAATCAGGTTTGACAAGCTTGTGACAAATTCCTCCTTGGAAGTCAATGATCGTGTGTTGGTGAGAAATGTTCGGTTGCGTGGTAAGCACAAGTTGGCAGACAAGTGGGAGCCCTAGGTGTATGTAGTAGTAAAGCGAGCTAGCGACTTGCCTGTCTACACAGTTCGTCCTGAAACAAGGGATGGTCCCCTTCGTTCACTTCACAGGGACATTTTGCTTCCTTGTGGATTCTTACCAGCATCAGAAGTTTCAAGTCCTACCTTGACCAAACCTACTTCTAAACCTAGAACATGGAGGAGTACTGGTATTGAACCATCTGATGATGACAACTCCTTTTCTGATCCAGAGGATGAATATCCTAATGGTTGGTATGATGCCCTTCCAGTCATCGAAACAGTATGGTTCTCTACAGTTAATGACATCTGTGGATCAAAGGGAGCTGCGGATGTTTCTTTGAATACAGACTCAACTAATCCAAAACTTTCAGATGATAATACTGCACAAGCAAATCCAGCTGACGACTCACCTGTCGATGCTCCAGACACATACTTACCTGTTGACGCTCCAGCTGAGGACTCACCGGTCGATGCTCCAGACACATACTTACCTGTTGATGCTCTAGTTGACGACTCGCCCGTTGATGCTCCAGGAGTCCCTAAAACAAGTAAAATACCCGACAAAGACCCCACTGAACCAGAAAAGAATTTAACTGTTCAAAGAGTTCAGACGTAGCTGAAATCCCAGATGCTCCTGTCAAAGGGAGAAAGCAACATCCAGAAATTGAGGGAGAGCAGAATTTAAGTATTCCGCTCAGACGTTCTAGCAGTCAGAGAGAGGAACCTGAGAGACTTACCTACTTCCAACTTTGTGGTTCAGTCTTTGTTCCATGGGTTAAGCACTGCCCTTGTTGAATCCCTCAACAGTGTTGAAAATTCAAATGCTCTTTCCATTGCGCCCAATGTTTCACCAAATGTAGTGACTAATCAGCCACTCGGAGCATGCAAAGGGACTTTCATGATTTCAGGGGGGAGAAAGTGTAACCCCTGTTAAATGATTACTGTGATGAACATTATTATATACAACATTGTTTAAACTCAATGTAATGACCATTCATATGAATGAAAATCTATATAGATCGGAAAAAAGTATGTATGTATATATGTGTTTTTGGATTGAACTAAGAGATGAGAAACAGCCAATCGGAGCATTAGGTTTTTGGCTCCGGCCACTTGCCTGTGGCTAGCGTTGTGCAGGCTAATAGACTGATACAGAGCAACAGAGAAACCTGATCAGACGAGAGAGTGTTAAAAATAGAAAAAAATATGATCTTTAATTCATTCAAGCTTCATATTAACTGCAAAACAGCCCGTAAACACAAGATATTGGATGATTCAGGGTGTTTGTGTTTAGGGCTGCACGATGAATTGCATGCGATTGTCATGCGCATCTCGTCAGTAAAGCCAGTTCTGTGATTAGTAGTAAATCTACGCAATATCGCATTCATTATCGCATGTGATTTGTCTGCGATTATGAACGCGATATTGCGTAGCTTGTCAGTGAACTACGGCTCTGTGTAGTAAATGCCGCCTCATCTGAAAGCACGTGATGGAGATTTACTACTAATCACAGAACCGGCTTTACTGACGAGATAAACATGACAATCGCATTCGATTAATCTTGCAGCCCTATTTGTGTTACTCCTTGTTACGACCTCTAGGGGTAAGCCGTAACAGAAAAAGAGATCCGAGTTCACAGATGCATAGACTATCTTAAGGTCATAACACCCCACCCATAAAATAAAACATACAATGTTTTACTGGTTGACACGGGACAGCGAGTCAGCAAGAACATTTTCAATATCTTTTTTGTGACATATTTTCAAGTTGTAACCTTGACAGATCAGAGACCATCGCAAGTCCCTACACCCAATCAAGGCAAGAACAGTAGGAAAGTGTCTTTAGGAGAACTTCATTGTGCATTATGGGTTTCCTGAACGCCTTCATAGTGACCAGGGCCCCGATTTCAAGTCACGCACAATCAAAGAACTTTGTGAAAAATCAGGCATTCAGAAAATCCGAACAACGCCTTATCATCCGAGGGGGAATCCTGTGGAACATTTCAATAGGACCCTGCTGGACATGCTTGGCACATTAGAAGAGAAAGATAAAAGTCAGTGGAGAGATTTTGTCAAGCCATTAGTTCATTCATATAACTGTACGAAGCATGAAGTCACAGGATTCACCCCCTATGAATTAATGTTTGGGCGCCAGCCTCGGCTGCCCGTCGACCTTGCCTTTGGGTTGCCATATCAGGACACTCCGCAGATATCCCATTCTGAATATGTCAAACATCTAAAGTCTCATCTGGAAGAAAGCTAATCGCTTGCCTCCCATAGAGCATTAAAGAGTGCAGAGAGGAACAAAATCAGGTTTGACAAGCTTGTGACAAATTCCTCCTTGGAAGTCAATGATCGTGTGTTGGTGAGAAATGTTCGGTTGCGTGGTAAGCACAAGTTGGCAGACAAGTGGGAGCCCTAGGTGTATGTAGTAGTAAAGCGAGCTAGCGACTTGCCTGTCTACACAGTTCGTCCTGAAACAAGGGATGGTCCCCTTCGTTCACTTCACAGGGACATTTTGCTTCCTTGTGGATTCTTACCAGCATCAGAAGTTTCAAGTCCTACCTTGACCAAACCTACTTCTAAACCTAGAACATGGAGGAGTACTGGTATTGAACCATCTGATGATGACAACTCCTTTTCTGATCCAGAGGATGAATATCCTAATGGTTGGTATGATGCCCTTCCAGTCATCGAAACAGTATGGTTCTCTACAGTTAATGACATCTGTGGATCAAAGGGAGCTGCGGATGTTTCTTTGAATACAGACTCAACTAATCCAAAACTTTCAGATGATAATACTGCACAAGCAAATCCAGCTGACGACTCACCTGTCGATGCTCCAGACACATACTTACCTGTTGATGCTCTAGTTGACGACTCGCCCGTTGATGCTCCAGGAGTCCCTAAAACAAGTAAAATACCCGACAAAGACCCCACTGAACCAGAAAAGAATTTAACTGTTCAAAGAGTTCAGACGTAGCTGAAATCCCAGATGCTCCTGTCAAAGGGAGAAAGCAACATCCAGAAATTGAGGGAGAGCAGAATTTAAGTATTCCGCTCAGACGTTCTAGCAGTCAGAGAGAGGAACCTGAGAGACTTACCTACTTCCAACTTTGTGGTTCAGTCTTTGTTCCATGGGTTAAGCACTGCCCTTGTTGAATCCCTCAACAGTGTTGAAAATTCAAATGCTCTTTCCATTGCGCCCAATGTTTCACCAAATGTAGTGACTAATCAGCCACTCGGAGCATGCAAAGGGACTTTCATGATTTCAGGGGGGAGAAAGTGTAACCCCTGTTAAATGATTACTGTGATGAACATTATTATATACAACATTGTTTAAACTCAATGTAATGACCATTCATATGAATGAAAATCTATATAGATCGGAAAAAAGTATGTATGTATATATGTGTTTTTGGATTGAACTAAAACAGCCAAAACAGCCAATCGGAGCATTAGGTTTTTGGCTCCGGCCACTTGCCTGTGGCTAGCGTTGTGAGACTGATACGGAGCAGAAACAGTGGCCTGAAATCTGCAAAATTCAAGGTTTGTTCAAAAATCTTTATTTGACCCTCTAACTCTAGCACTCTCTATTCTAATTCTATTTGACCTATTTGTTGACTTGACCCTCTCTATTTGTTTTCTAACTGCTTGTTTTCTTTTAAAAAAGGCCCCTAACACTAGCTTTCTCTATTCTTTTTCTATTCTATCTACTTGTTTTCTTTTTGTTATATGTGAACGCGATACGCGATATTGCGTAGCTTGTCAGTGAACTACGGCTCTGTGTAGTAAATGCCGCCTCATCTCGTGATGGAGAGTCAATCAGAACGCTAGCGAAACACGACAGTACAAAGTCAATGAGGTTCAAAGGCAGATGACCAATCACCATCTCCAGCTGGTTAACAGAGGCCACACCCATCTAGAACACAAACATATCTACACACACGAGCAGAGAGGAAAAAGAAAAAAGAGATCCGAGTTCACAGATGCATAGACTATCTTAAGGTCATAACACCCCACCCATAACATACAATTTTTCAATACCTTTTTTGTGAAATATTTTCAAGTTGTAACCTTGACAGATCAGAGACCATCGCATTAAACGATGATTGGCATTAGACATTAGATTTTTTTTTATTACATTCAGTGAATATCGTTTTTATACAAATGTTATTGATATGTCTAAAAAATGAACAGTAAACATCAGTTTACAAATAGTGAATTAATAAAAAGAAATTAAGAACCACATGCCTGTATTTTAAACCTATTCTTTTTTTGTATAGGGTCCTTTTTTAAACAATAATAGGGCCCTATAAAATGTTCTTAATTTTTCTGGCAATCAGATTAAGGCATAAAACATTAATTTAATTATCCTAATCAAATGAAAATGAAACCCTTTTATTTTTTGGCAAACAAAGTGACTCTCAGAGCAGCTGGAGATGACATTCGTGTTCATATCATCATATAGTGAGACGGCAGAAGCTGAAAACACCGCGAGCGTCATCCGTGCTTTAGTATGTGTGTAGTAAACAAAAAAGTGCGCTGCACCATCCGCCATTCATTCATTGCGGAAATCATGGCGCCTTATGCGTGATATCAGATGCTTCCGCAGATTTATAGTATTACTATAGCATTTCACCTGAGCATTGCGAATCATGCGTATGGCCATGATAAGTGCTGAATGAATGACAGGATTTCTGTTGTAACATCGCGCAAGGTAAATAAGGGTGACATCTAGTGGAGAACACTAATGATAAGATTCACGTTAATCAGATCTTGTTTTAAATGTGTACTGAAATAAATACTGGAAAAGATCGATTCGCGGCTTTTGAGAATCGATATCGAATTGACGTCATTTAAAAAAACGATTAATCGGAAAATCGATTTTGTTGCGAAGCCCTAGCAACAACAGAAATATTCTTACAAAAACAGTGATAATAATCGGTCATACCGAGAAATCGCCGAAGCTCTCTCCTAGTCTTTGGGACTGGAAAATCAAGGATAGCCTGGATCTTTGAGTTCAGATGACGAACTTGACCACTACCTACTTCTTTACCTAGATATGTGACCGTAGCACAACCAAATTCGCATTTTGCTAGATTCAAGGTAAGATTCGCATCAGAAAAACGTTTGAAGACTTCTTTCTTGAGTGGATTTACACGATAAGCCCGTTGTTTGACGGGTGCCTGTGAACCAACATCAATGTCGTGTGTTAGCACTTGTGCAGTGGTGAGGAAATCACTGAACAAAGTCGGATATCTCTTAATCCCACTTTTGATATCAGCCTGGGCAGACATGGATAAGTGAGAAAACTTTGCTGAAAGGTTTGACAGAGTTTCTGAACTGGACAAACAAGCAGAGGTAAATGTAGCACTATTCATCTTTAACCCATCCATTTCTGTTGAATATTCGGAGGGTGGTACAACTACTGGAGCAACAGTAAGGACAGGGGTCTTAATCTCAGAGTCAGAGCGTGCCTCATATGCCTTCAGCATATTAATATGACAGACACGTGATTTTCGCCTACGAATGGGGGTGTAAACAATATAATCAGTGTCACTCAGTTTTTCTTTAATCACATAGGGACCGGTGAATTTAGCTTGAAGCGCTGAACCAGGCACAGGAAGTAAAATGAGAACTTTATCACCAATTTGGAATGAGCGCTGGACAGCCTTTTGATCATACCGAGTCTTCATTTGGTCTTGCGCAGAACCAAGCGAGCGTTTTTCCAGTTTCCAAAACTGATGCAGTCATTCACGAAACGCACTAATATGATCCAAAACGTTCTTACTAAGGGAGGGATGGTCGGACGAAAGAATTTGCTCCTGCAAAATCTTCAATGGACCATGCACAGTGTGCCCAAAGATCAACTCTGAAGGACTGAAACCGAGGGAAGCTTGAGTCGTAGTACGAATTGCAAATAACAACAGTGGGATTTCCTCATCCCATTCTTTTTGTTGTTCAACACAAAAGGTTCGGAGCATGGATTTGAGAGTTTGATGAAACCGTTCGATGGCACCTTTGGACTGAGGGTGATACGCACTAGATACCTGATGTTTGATGTTTAATTTTTTGATGTTTTACACTTTAGACATGAAATTAGATCAAATTGAATCTATTTAGGCACTCCAAAAGTATTGCAGAATTTGACGATTGCTTTGACAATTGCATGAGCTTTAAGTGAATGCAGAGGTATCACTTCAGGATACCTGGTCGATGCACACATCAGCGTTAACAAGTAGGAATTTCCTGATTTAGTTTTGGGCAATGGTCCAACACAATCAATCAAAATGCGCTCATATGGTTCACCAATCACTGGTATCGGCTTCAATGGGGCTGGAGGAATAACTTGATTGGGCTTGCCAGATAACTGACATGCATGACAAGACTTACAGAATTTGGAACGACGACTTGAAAAACAGTACCCCAATCATCGGTGACATGACGTGGAGACCACTTACGCATAAGGACGCCACCGTCAAAGAAGTAGGCGACTGGATACTCTGGCAAAACGTTCGGCTCAACAGCAGCTGCAACACAGGAACACAGATTTTGATCGGCAAGTTGTGCCTCAATTAACATGGTTTTTCCAAATGGCAAATCAACACTAGGAAGTGCACAGATTTTTACTTCAACTGAATCAACTTTTTCCTCTGTCTCAGCAGAATTGTCATCACACAAAAAGGTTTTTGACAGATCTACAGTGTCTTTTAGTTTTTGAGCTTGAGCTCGGGTCACCACACATGTGCTAAACACATTAGGAAACTCTTCCTGTAAAGCATCTTCATCATGTATCTCAGGAACATCTATAACCTGAGGTAAACAAAAAACTTTGTTACCTGCCAGGTCATTTCCTAGTATGAGCGCTACACCTTTAACAGGTAACTCAGCCCGAACTGCCAATTTAACTTTACCGTAAATAATTCCAGAATGCAAATAGACATTGTGTAAAGGAACTTTAACTACAGAGAGATCAATGCCTTGCACTAGTACGCTGGAACCAGAGCTTGACTGTTCCTGAAACCAAGGGAAGCTTGAGTCGTAGTACGAATTGCAAATAACAACAGTGGGATTTCCTCATCCCATTCTTTTTGTTGTTCAACACAAAAGGTTCGGAGCATGGATTTGAGAGTTTGATGAAACCGTTCGATGGCACCTTGGGACTGAGGGTGATACACACTAGATACCTGATGTCCCACCTCACGACAGTAAAAACATTCACGATTCTCCACATTTAAAGCACTTGAAGCATTCTTAGGTACTGTCTGGGAATCTTTAGAATTACGGACACGATCAGAAATACTATGCTTGGTGGGCGATGGAAACACTACTTTATGAGTAAGCACAAACTCGTCCGCAAAAACAGCGGCTACAGAAAAGGAAGACACTTTCTGTTCATTCAAGTAGATCACGATTTTCTCAGGCAGACAATTCTTAAACTCTTCGGACAATATTAACCCTTTTAACTGCTCAAACGTGTCAACTTTTATGGCAGTGCACCACTTCTCAAACAAATTGGCTTTGTCTCTTGTGAATTCAACGAATGTTTGACTAGGGGCTTTCACTAGTACGCTGGAACCAGAGCTTGACTGTTCCGAAAATGGCAGCACACTCTCTAAGATTATGGACTTTGAGGCGCCAGTATCACGAAGGATGCGAACACTTTTTGTTTCGTGGTCTGTTTCACTAAACGACACAACACCGTCAAAAATAAATGGCTTAAACGCAGATTCAGTGGTTGTATCCAGAACTGTTGGCTCGGGAGAGAAAATGGGATGCTTAACTAATGCAACGCTTTTATAAGTGTTTGTTTTCTTGCCTGCTTTGCGTTTCAGAGCGGGACAGGTAGCGATGAGGTGTCCCACCTCATGACAGTAAAAACATTCACGATTCTCCACATTTAAAGCACTTGAAGCGTTCTTAGGAACTGTCTGGGAATCTTTAGAATTACGGACACGATCAGAAATAATATGATTGGTGGGCGATGGAAACGCTACTTTATGAGTAAGCACAAACTCATCCGCAAAAACAGCGGCTTCAGAAAGGGAAGACACTTTCTGTTCATTAAAGTAGATCACGATTTTCTCAGGCAGACAATTCTTAAACTCTTCGGACAATATTAACCCTTTTAACTGCTCAAACGTGTCAACTTTTATGGCAGTGCACCACTTCTCAAACAAATTGGCTTTGTCTCTTGCGAATTCAACGAATGTTTGACTAGGGGCTTTCACATGATTTCGGAATTTCTGTCGGTATGCCTCGGGAACCAACTCGTAAGCGCGCAATACGGCATTTTCATTACCCCATAATCCAGGCTCTGTTCAAGCATTAAATCGGAACAGACTTCCTGCGCTTTCCCGATGAGTTTACATTGTAACAGGAGCGGCCAAATACTCCGCAGCCAATTCAAAGTGGCCGCGATGCGTTCAAATACAGTAAAATACGTATCGACTTCACTCTCACGAAACAGTGGAACTAATGCAATTTGTCTACTGATATCAAATTCAGGTTCACTTTCTTGTAAAGCGCGTCGCGGTGCAGGAATAGGGTTCGGAGTGGAAGCATTTACGGGTGGTGATACAGGCACACTCACGCTGGGCGCATCAGCAGCTGAGGGATGAACAGGTTGTTTAGTTTTTAGCTCCAAGTCCAGATCCTTGAGCCTGATGGCTCGCTGGGTTTCAAGATCAACTGCGCACACATGCAACAGTTGGCTCTGATATTGCTTTTGCTCAACTCCAACTCCAGCTCTTTCAATCTGATCGCCAGCAAAGGATTACTAGGAGAAGGAAGGTTTGCGGGATCTATGCTAGTCAACTTCGTGGGTTTGGGTTCTGTCCCCTCCCCTACGGAAGCCGACACTTGAGCTGCAACACCCGCCTCCCCCTCACCTTCTTCAGACAAAACCCGACGTTCAACCAAATGCTTGTAAATCACTTCTTTAATGTCCTGTTTCCTAGCACCTCGAGAAACCTGTGTTTGATATAAATCCGCGATCGTTAACAAATCATCTTTGCGGCAAATATCCAACTGATATACTGAAGGTTCGATCGCAAACTTATCTAATTCAAATTTTGAAGCCATTCCTAATTCCCTCCGCCTTAAAATGAAAACCACCAGGCAATCGTACAAACACAAAGCCAATTTCATGAGTTTTCATGAGACCAGCCCCCAATTTCTCTTACGACCTCTAGGGGTTAGCCGTAACAGAAAAAGAGATCTGAGTTCACACCAGAGAGATGCCAAATAAACAATTTTCTTTTCTTTTAACAGGAGTATCTTCAGGGGCAGACAAGGCCAAAACAATAAACAAAACAGACTTTTCTTTGACAACTAAATAACCTCAAACGGAAATAAAGAAAACAAAAATACAGGCCAACTTCCCTACCTCCCTCAACCATAAACTAAGTGAAAAAAGATACATATAAATGAAATGGCGTCTAACCCCCTACGTCCCTTAATTTGGCAAACTAGTATTTACAAGAATATTTACAAACTTATTTACAAAGTTTCAGGGCGTAAACAAAGCAGAATCCAAATCGTAGGATGGAACAGGCAATGTTCAGATAAACAGGAGATTCAGAATTTGAACTTACAATAACAAACACTCAACAGATTCAATCCACTCAGAATATCTCTCTCCGGTACGACACTCTTTCACAACCAAACGACGACGACGGCGATACAAACAATAGCAGAAAACAGTCAATCAGAAGGCTAGCGAAGCACGACGGTACGAAGTCAACGAGGCTCAAAGGCAGAAGACGAGTGTTTGGGGCGGTCCTTATCTATCTGGGTAGGGTGCATAGTAGGACCAATCACCATCTCCAGCTGGTTAACAGAGGAACCCATCTGGAACACAAACATGTCTACACACACGAGCAGAGAGATCAAATACATACATACAAAAAAAGATTTCATAGATGCATAGACTATCTTAAGGTCATAACACTCCTGCACCACAAAATTTGCGTGTGGAGTTGGTGAGTTGTGAACTGATAAGATCAGTGTTAAAAATGAATGAAAACAGATCGTATATAAGAGTTTTATGCATATAAGACTAAACAGTGTTATATTGTGATGTTATATGGAGTGAATTGTTCATTTGCAGTGTGATTGTGTCAGGCTGCATGTTCTGTGCGCGTCACAGCGGTTCGTTGACGCCATTTTGATTGAGTGTACCTGTGAAAACAGACAAGAATGGACAGGTAATTCGTTATTTTGACACAAGTTGCATAAATGATATTCATGTATGTTATTTGGTTCATGTGTTCTGTATTTCGTAGAAAATCATTCTTGATGCACACAATTAAGTGTGTACTGGTCTTTGAACGTACAGGCCGGGGGTTTTTTCCTTGTGAGGATGAACTTCAATGTGGATTTCTGTAATTGATGGCGAGCCTCCCACCTTGACTGAAAGGATCACGGACCTGGAATAAAGGACAGTTTTTCATTATAATTTTCTTCAACCAAGTAAGAGAATTGTGCTTCCAGTGACTGATACTATTTTTCTCCTTGGGAACTTAAAATCTGAGAGACATCAGTTCCAGTTTAAAGGAAAAGACTGATCAAACCTTTTAGTCAGATTGACATCTGACTTTGAAAGACTAATTTGCATACCAGTTGCATACTGCGGTTACCTGTCGGTTATCACTAACTGTGGTCATTTAATTTGATTGATTGTGAAGGTGATTTATTGTGTAATGTATAGTTAATTAGCAGGTGCACCCAAGGGTATAGTTATTGTGCTTTCCTGTGTTTTATTGTTGTTGTTGTTTTATGTTTTGAAAAAAGGGTACTTACGGAAGAAAAAAAAAGAAACAAACCCTAAACCATTCACAGTAAAATTGAAATTGTGGTTCACCTACCAATTACCTCTGATATTTACTCAGCACCACCGCCGCCTCCCATCACGTGCCGTGTTCTTAGGTTAACTGCCTGGTCCATCAGAGAGAGAATTACCCCGTTACAGAAGTGTTACAACTGCTTCTCACTTCAAAACATAGTAAAACAAAAGCAAACTCTTATATGTGATTTCAGCTCTACTCACTCTGAATTTTCTCTCATCCAGTTTAATGAGGAGCATCCTGGGATGTTTTTAAGCATTGTATTACAAATTAAATTTTTTCCTGAAAGAAATTAATGCTTCTATACAGTAAGAACACATTAAATTGATCAAAAGTGCCAGTAAAGACATTTATAATGTTTCAAAACATTTCTATTTCAAATAAGTGCTGTTGTTTTGAACTTTCTATTCATCTATGAATCCTGAAAAATAAAATGTGTCACGGTTTCCGCAAAAATATTCAGCAGCACAACTGTTTTCAGCATTGATGATAATCAGAAATGTTTCTTGAGCAGAAAATCAGCATATTAGAATGATTTCTGAAGATCATGTGACTCTGAAGACTGGAGTAATGATGCTGAAAATACAGCTTTGATCACAGAAATAAATTACACTTTAACAGATATTCACATAGAAAATAGTTGTTTTAAATTGTAACAATATTTCTCTGTTTTTACTGTATTTTTGATTAAATAAATGCAGCTTTGGTGATCAGAAGAGACTTGAATGTCTAGGCACTTGTTGAAGAATCTGCTTCACCTCATCTACTACCTGCAGTTTTTATTCAACATTTGAAGCCTGTCGATCAAAGATCAGGAGAAACCAGCCACACATTTGTCACTGAATACTGATACCCTCCATATAGCCAGTTATTGAGCTGTCTGTCGCTCGACTGTCTCTGTCCGCTTCACTTGTCCTTCCTGACTGATTTTTCCATTCTCTCTTCCTCCCTCCCGCTGTCATTAGTTGCCATGGAGACATCTCGGCGGCATTATTATGGGTTGGTGTGGGGTGGGGGGGTGTATTGTTCAGATGGAGGGGATTCTGGGGCAGATAGAGGGGGAGGAGCGGTGCTGGAGGAGGAGGAGGGGAGCGCTAGTGTCCGCGGATGGGTGCCGGTCTCAGTGCTATTGTGCGCATGGACTCAGAGTGTGTGTGAACGTGGAGAGCTCAGCTGGTGAGTGCTGCTTATTTTCTGCGGTCTCTGTAACGTTTCTGCGCTGCTGATGCGTTTCTGTCGTGATGGCCAGCAGACGGTATTGAGCTGTAATATCTGCTGTGTGTCGCTCTGTTGAATGTGGAGTGCGAGCGCTCAAGCCTGTTGAAATATACATGCTCCGCTTTCATGTTTTATTGAGAGACTTGAGCTTATGCTGCTTCATACAAGAGGATTTTTACTCTTCTCAGCTTTTTAAGTAAGTTGTGGCATCTTTCTTTCATTTTTTTTTTAGAGTTATACACAATGCAATGCTCATATTGTCTTCAGTTGTAATGTAATAATGCTTGATTCCGTATTTAGTCATGTAAATTATGCACTGGTATTACTATTGCTAACTCTTGTGATTGGAACAATCCTGTAACCCTATTAACAACTCGTCCTGTTCATGCTTCAGACATGATATGAGCTAATAATACCTCAAACTGTATATATACTGGCCCAGAATATCACAGAGACTTGAGGATCTTCTGACTTAAAGAAATAGAGATGTCCAAGATTAGGATGAGTTTGTTTCTTCATCAGATTTGTAGAAATGGTGTGGGGTGGGGGGGTGTATTGTTCAGATGGAGGGGATTCTGGGGCAGATAGAGGGGGAGGAGCGGTGCTGGAGGAGGAGGAGGGGAGCGCTAGTGTCCGCGGATGGGTGCCGGTCTCAGTGCTATTGTGCGCATGGACTCAGAGTGTGTGTGAACGTGGAGAGCTCAGCTGGTGAGTGCTGCTTATTTTCTGCGGTCTCTGTAACGTTTCTGCGCTGCTGATGCGTTTCTGTCGTGATGGCCAGCAGACGGTATTGAGCTGTAATATCTGCTGTGTGTCGCTCTGTTGAATGTGGAGTGCGAGCGCTCAAGCCTGTTGAAATATACATGCTCCGCTTTCATGTTTTATTGAGAGACTTGAGCTTATGCTGCTTCATACAAGAGGATTTTTACTCTTCTCAGCTTTTTAAGTAAGTTGTGGCATCTTTCTTTCATTTTTTTTTTAGAGTTATACACAATGCAATGCTCATATTGTCTTCAGTTGTAATGTAATAATGCTTGATTCCGTATTTAGTCATGTAAATTATGCACTGGTATTACTATTGCTAACTCTTGTGATTGGAACAATCCTGTAACCCTATTAACAACTCGTCCTGTTCATGCTTCAGACATGATATGAGCTAATAATACCTCAAACTGTATATATACTGGCCCAGAATATCACAGAGACTTGAGGATCTTCTGACTTAAAGAAATAGAGATGTCCAAGATTAGGATGAGTTTGTTTCTTCATCAGATTTGTAGAAATGTAGCATTGCATCAGTGTCTCAGCAATGGATGCTCTGCAGTGAATGGGTGCCGTCAGAATGAGAGTCCAAACAGCTGATAAAAACATCACAATAATCCACAAGTAATCCACAGCACTTCAGTCCATCAGTTAACATCTGGAGAAGACAAAAGCTGAAACAAATCCAGCATTAAGACGTTTTTAACTAAAATACCAGTCCATAATCCATAATAACACTTCCTCCAGTGAAAAAGTGTTCTGGTGTGAATCAGGAGAGAAATCTGCACAGATCAAGCAGCGTTTAAACAGCTCTAAACAAATATGTGGCTGGATTTTGATGTGAGAGAAAACAGCAGATGCACTTTTTCACTGGAGGAAGAGTTATTATGGATTATTAAACCAGAAGTAACGGTTTAATTGTTAAGGTTAAAATGTTCAAGTTAAAATGCCTTAATGATGGATTTGTTTCTTTGATGGCCTGAGTCGTTTTCATTTCTGGGTGAACTATTCCTTTCAGCAAACACCCAGAATTCCCTAGCAACCACACACAACTCTAGTGACCTCAAAAGACGACACAGCCCTGCTCCTGCAGCCTCCCACGATGCCCTTGTGTTTGCACAGGCAAACGCCGCTCTGTTTTCTACAGAAAATGTAGAAATATGGTGAGATCTTGTGGTGTTTAATTCTGTCACACTGTAAAATGTGAAATGAAGCACTTGTTCAGCAGCTCTGCCACTCAAAGAGAAGTCTGTCGTTTTCAAACTATTAGTAAAATTCTTTGTAAAATTTGCAGCAGCACTCTTTATCTGTGACTATATTCACGATATAGCATGACTGCTAGAACCTTACTGCTTAAATGTTGTGAGCGATTTAGCTCTCGAGCTCACATTGAAATATCCTTCATAGAGCTGTTTCTTAAGAAGAAAGTGTGTTTTCACGCCGGTCTGACGCTGCTGATCTGTTGTCATAGTAACAGTCATGTTGGTCCTGGCTCAGTGTGAACACACACTCTCTGACATTTACACACACATGAGTGTTTGACCACAGATGAATTCCTCACTTTGAGACACTTTTGCCTACTTGAAAATGCTAGGAAAGTGTAGGAAATGACCCGCTTAAAGAGGTTTTCTTAGTGTGTTGACAGTGATGTAAGTGTGTGTCTCACTGACACTGACTCTATAACTATGCATTTGTTCAAGTTGGACCCAGTGGTAGTTATAATAATTGGACGTGAATGTAAAGATTTGACTGGAATTCTTTTAAATTAAAGTATAAGGGAAAGTGTGTTTTCTAGGATCTGGACATTTAAAGTGTTTCATTTTCATTTTTGCACTATAAAAGGTTTTCTGAATGGTTGTAAATTTAGTTGTAAATACCATACTTAGTCTCTTTTAGCAATCACTCCACACAAACCCAGAATTACTCACTAAAGAATTTGCAGTGAGCTGTTTTTTTTAGGGTTGTATATAAAATGTATATATACACACGCACATAGACATATGTTGACAGGCTAAATCTGTGTTTTTTATTATCTGATTAGAAACGCACTAGGCTGTGTTTCTCAAAAGCATCATGAGATAAGTTAATTGTAGCAGTAGATCTGTGATCTACTTATGATGCTTTTGGGAAACGCAGCCGTGGTCTTTTGACTGAAATCCTGTGGACTGTCCATTCACTCATGACATTTTGAGAAGCCAGAGGTAATGCAGTAATAGTGACCTTTGTGTGTGTATCCTGGGGCGTTGTGTACTGGATCACTGCTGTTTCTCAAAGAGGTGTAGTCAGGACATACCAACACACTCTCTCTCACACACACACACATACACACACACACTGATGGAGGTTAGGAGGCAGCAGGCACACAGATGGGTGGCACTGGTGCTATATCTCTCTTCATCTCACTGCTGACCCATTTCCGTCTGTACCCATCCAGTCTGTTTTTGTGTGTGTGTGTGTGTGTGTGTGTGTGTGTGTGTGTGTGTGTGTGTGTGTGTGTGTGTGAG
>NW_015556097.1:452184-452679 GCF_001515605.1 Sinocyclocheilus anshuiensis | reverse complement strand
GATTACTTGTGGATTATTGTGATGTTTTTATCAGCTGTTTGGACTCTCATTCTGACGGCACCCATTCACATACATATTCTTATAAAATAAACACTTATTATTTAATAAACAATGTCTTCAGAATTCGGATAGTTCTGTGAGAAAAAATTGTATTTAGTTGACATTTTTTTTCTTTAATGTTTTCTGTAACGGGAAGGTTTAGGTGTAGGTTTAGGGTAAGGGGATAGAAAATACAGTTTGTACAGTAGAAAAACCTTGCCCGTGGAGAGTCCTGATAAAACACAAAAACCAAACGTGTGTGTATTGTTGATGACTATCAAATCAACTTGTCAAATGACCACTGTCAGGCCTGCTCTAATTGTTTTTTTTTTTGGTCCCCATGAGGAAAATTATTGCTAAATCATAATAGATGGTTTTTTTTCTTTAATGTTTTCTGTAACGGGAAGGTTTAGGTGTAGGTTTAGGGTAAGGGGATAGAAAATACAGTTTGTACAG
>NW_015556097.1:424053-452112 GCF_001515605.1 Sinocyclocheilus anshuiensis | reverse complement strand
ACACACACACACACACACACACACACACACCAACACACACCGACACACACATTCACACACACTCACACGCACACACACACGCACACACACACAACAGTATCTAGTTAGCTCAGCTTCAGGAGAAATCCAAGACTTTCTCCCGAGAGCCCCTCTGTCTGACCCAGAGACTCACTAACTAGTGTCCTGACCTTCATCGACAGGTGTTTTGATCACCCAGGGTCCATTCATGAAGGTTGTGTGCTCTCTTTTCTCTCCCTCAGTGTGTGTGTGTGTGTGTGTGTGTGTGTGTGTGTGTGTATTTAAGATCATAAAGTATCAGTGCTGTTATTGATTATATTTAGGAGCGTCTCTCACTGCTCCACAAAAGAGTTTTGTATTAGAACTTCTCCCATTCAACGTCAACAACAAAAGACTTTCTCCCAAGTCAAAACATAACTTTAAGACACTGTATTCACAATCATTTAAGGTACATATGATTTCCCCCCCAGTAAAACAGGATATTCAGTGTGAAATCAGAAATGTGATGTGGGACTTTTATCCATGAGGAGCAGGTTGGTGAAAGAGTCTCTCTATGACAGATGGTGGAACAATAAGAGATTGGTGATGTCAGCTGAAACCAGGGTTTGTTTTTAATTTATTTGGAAGATATTGAATCCTTCTTTTTGTTTTTGTAAAAACATGCATTAATGAATCATGCATAATAACATGAGTGTGTAGAAAGTGAATAGGGTCACATCTGCTTTGACACAGTGTTATTACTTAAGGAAGCTCCAGATTGTTTGGGAAAGGCAGGTTTAGTCAGATTGAACTCATTTGTGTCTGTAGTCTATAGCTGAGCACACACACACACACACACTCACACTCACACACACACACACACTCACTCTCTCTCTCTCTCTCTCTCTCTCTCTCTCTCTCTCTCTCTCTCTCTCTCACACACACACACACACACACACACACACACACACACACACACACACACACACACACACACACACGCGCGCACACAGTAGCGTGTGAAGCGGGTTTGGCAGCTGGAGCTCAGCACTGCTAACAACAGCAGGTGCAGTCAGTGCCAGCTCAGATTTTCTCACCTGTCACAGGTGTGTGTGCATGAGGTAACAGGGAGGAGGCTGGTGACACACAAACACACACACACACAGAGACTGAGCGAGGTCTGAGGAGAGAAGCATATGATCTGCACCAGAGCATAAAGTAAGTCTCATGTTTCAGTGAATATTCTCTTTCTGTGGTTTTAACATGTTATTGCTCACAAGACTTGGAGATATCTGTAAGAGATCACGGTAATTTAATTTAAGTATCCGCTTTAAAAACATAACCTTCTCTGATGTTTGAGTGTGTGTTCAGATCTCCTAGTTTTGATGGCAGACTGTTATCTTGGCACTTGTGAGCACAGTTTGAGACACTGTTGAGGACTTTTCTGGAAGTCTACAGGAGATGTGTGAGATCACTGAGGATGTCAGCAGGAGAATGAGTTTGGTCTCCACTTCATCTCGTAGTTTAGGAGAAGGCGCTGCTGATATGACATGATTTTCTGTCTGTGTGAACTGGGTATATGTACCGAGGTGCTCACACTGATTTTATGATGAAGTGTTGTTCAGATTGAGGGTTTGTCCTGTGAAATGTTTTGTTTTGACTGTTGGAAACGGTCCGAACGCTTCTGCAAACGCTCATGCGAATGCTGGAGCGTCACTGGCAGTTCTGTGAGCTGCGGGGAGGAGCGGTTGCTAGAGTTTGAGATGTAATTGTGTCTGTATTGATCGTCCAGTCGATGGCTGCTGTCTCTCTGGTCCTGATGAAGGTCGAGTCGAGGAGTTCCTGGACTAGAAATAACGTGTAATATAGAATTCCACAGATGAAATAATATAGGTGAAGTGTGTAAAGAAGCCGCATGCTAATTAGACAGCGTGAAATGTCTCACATATGCTTTTATTTTTGTGATATGTATTTATTTATTTTTTATTATTATTATAAAGTGTTCTGGGTTCATTACAAGGTGCTGTTAGTTACCGCAGAGAATAATTCAGACTTGTTCCTCATTTTGTAAAAATGATCCCAAATAGTGTGTTCAGTAATAAACTTACAGTAAAAATTGAAAAATGTTTAAATACTCACAGGAAAAATGTTAAAATACATACCGTTTTGAAAGTACAGCCACAAGACTTTCAAAACACAATTAGATGACAATCTAACTCCTGATAAGCATTAAAGCTGGTAACTTTCTCATGATTTACACAAGGTTACCAGAAAGCTATTGTTTACTGAAAATGCATGATAGGAGTGCATAAGTTTATCAATTTAGAAAAGTAGTCAGCTAAAATAAAGCATTAATAAAACAAGCTGATAAGAATTTAGGTAATATGCACTAAAATATCTGAACATAGAAACTCTATGAACGCTGTCTTTTGACTAGGCTGCTGGTTGATTTCATCTGCCGATATGATAATCTCACACTGGTTATCAGATATGCCTTCACATGTTGTGTTTTGTGTTTTCAGTAGATTTGTCTCCAGCAGCGCTGCAGTGCTCCTGTGGATCTGTAGAGCAGCCTCAGAAGAAGAAAACCCCGCCTCCTCCCAGGCCATGCCCCGCCCAGCACACACCGAGGCCATGCCCCACTCCCTCAGCCACGCCCAGAGCACAGAAACCCCACGGTATTAAACACGTTTTCTGGAAAAACAATGATTTTTTATTTCGATAATGCTACTGTTTTTGGTTTCCCAGCATGCATGTGTGTTTGTGATGCTGTGAACTTGCATGGATATTTTGTGGCTTTCATATGGTGCAAAACAGACAGAGGAAGGAAGTGCGCGCAGCTCAGACTATCTGCTTTCTGAATTCAGATTCTAAATTGCGTCATTGAAGTTCTATTTCATTCAGTCCTAATGCAACTCATTCAGTATACACTTTACAAATTCATACTGATTTGAGGTGGTTTATCCACTCATGCACATACACACTTCATCTTCTCGACTCTGTTGTGTGTGGCTTTGTATCTCGCCGTGTGACCGCAGCTCTTTTCGCACGCTCATCTCCACTTCCTGTTCTCGGTTCAGGAAGCCGGCAGTTTCTCGGACAGCTGAAGTCTCTCCATCTTTCTTGTACTCTTAGCTGGTTTTCTTTGCATGCACGGGTGGATCGGGAGGATGAGTATGGAGGGAGAATCTCTGGGCTGTGAGCGGAGGATGAGGTGATGGAGATAGAGCTGATCTGAGCGTCTTCTCTCTCTCTCTCTCTCTCTGTGTGTCTGTCAGTGCCCCCTAAGCCTGTGCACCTGCTCGGTCCTGTCCCTCCAGTGCCCCGCCGACCCCTGCCCAGTCCCCCTCTGAGAGCCAGAGTCCCGTCTGCAGGACCCATCCACAGCTCCAGGTAAGAGCTGAGCATCGTCTGTGTGTCATACTGTGTGAGCTGAGACTCGGATTAGAGATGTAACGGTATGAAGATTTCTTATCACGATTATAGTGACCAAAATTTTCACGGTTATCAGTTTTATCACGGTAACATGTTAAAATGTGCTGGAAATGTTCCAAAAGTGCTGACACATAAATAGTTTCAGCAAGTTTTATATTTAAAATCAACAAACAACAAATAAAATTACTTTTTGTATGTATAAACACTGAAACAATAAAATTACAAATGATGTCCGGATCAGTGCGTTCTCTTAAAGTGACAGCACTTTCTTAAAGTTAATTAAACTGTAAACTAGTTTGACTAACTATGAGTTTTAAACTTTAACTTTAAAAGGTTATGACTAATCTTGAAAAAAAAAGATGGCTAAGTAAAGTTTATGCAATTGGTATTAAGATGCATTGTCGTTGATCTGTTCACAAGGATGATGTTAAATACAGGTGTAAATGGGTCTAAAACGTTTTGAGACATTTTTGACCACTTTTGACCTTTTTCAGAGGTATTAAAAATGCATTGACACATTGTTTTTGTAGTCTTGATGCTTTTGTGGCTGTTTGAACACATTCAACCGCATAAGACGCCCGCTTGCCACCCACTGACCTCGTACGCGAGCATTATGGGATGTGTTTTAAGATCTCAACTTCACTGTGTTGTGCCATAAACACAGATTATCACTGACTATCATTGAAATTTTACTAGCATCCTTTCCATTCGCATGCTTTCCCACTCATTCACAATCAGCGAAATGGCTATATTTATTCGTTGTATTCATTCACCTTTCTCATGATGAGTGTGATGAAACAGGAGGGAAGCGTCTCAACAAAACCAGATGCATTTAAAACACATCTCCCCCCAGTTTCACAAACAAGGCTTAAGGCTAGTCCCAGACTAAAATCTCAACTAAAAATAACTTGCACTGACATATCTTAAATTATGCCAGTACCATTGTTTTGTCTCAAGGTGCACACCAGTAATGTTTCTTTCGAAGGCATTTTTATAAAAGCTGCTTAAATATCCTAATTGAACTTACACCTACACTCTTAAAAATAAAGGTGCTTCATCATGATGCCATAGAAGAACCTTTTTTTGTCTAAATGGTTCCATAAAGAGCCTTTAACATCTGAAGAACCTTTCTGTTTCACAAAAGCTTCTTTGTAGTGAAAGAAGGTTCTTCAGATTATAAAAAGGTAAGAAAGATGGTTCTTTAAAGAACCTTTGACTGAATGGTTCTTTGTGGAACCAAAAATGGTTCTTCTATGGCATCGCTGTGAAGAACCTTTTAAGCACCTTTATTTTTAAGAGTGTAGTCCTGGCTTAAACTAAGCTCTGTCTGTGAAACCGGTCTCTTAATTCCAGGTGTAAACAGGGCCTAAGCCACTTATTTCACATGTTTGACAAGATACATGTGAAACACTTTACACTTTTAGACCATCATTGCTCCTTCATCTTGTAAGGTTTCCCATTCTGGGCCTCCAGCGGAGGAGCGACCTCCATTGGGGAGCCAACATGGATTCTCCAGCCTCTCGAGACACCAGCGATCATCCTCAGCTCAGCGAGACACCAGCGGCAGCAGCGCTGGAGAAAGATGATGCACTTTCATTTAAAGCATGTGAAATCTCTGAGCTTTTGAGATTGTCCAGCTTAAACTCCTACCAGACGGACTCTGCCAGTGACGCGGAGATTACAGAGGAACTTCAGAAAGAGCATCAGAAACAGTGCAGCAGTGGTTTGGAGAGTAATCGCAGTGACTCAGACGGAGAGCGTCACGAGGGGAGCAGTAAACACGCAGATGGCGAGGAGGCAAGGTCGCAGGGTCACGAGGGGACGGAGGCCAGTGGAAAGATCCCCAACCGGGACAGCGGCATCGACAGTCCGTCCTGCGGAGCGGAGGCAGAGGGCTTCCCCAGCGAGGACAGGAGTGCCAGCCTGGCCACAGAGACCACCGCCGCAGACAAGCGGGACTCCACGCAGGACGAGGACAGCGACCTGGACGAGGGGAGCGGCGAGGATCCCGAGAGCCTGGAGATCAAGGTGAGAGCGCAGACCTGTGTTTGGAAGAGGTGACTAAAGCGTGCAGAATAGACACCATCACAAAATTTGTAATGGTTTTACTGGTACTTAAATGGGACTTGTATTGGTTTTAATGGAAACTGTAATGGACCCTGTGGGTCTCTACTGGTAATTGCTTGTTAAAACCAATAAATCCTAATGGAATATGTCCCAAAACACACTACAGAAAACAATTTTTTAATGGTTTTAATTAGTGCTGTCAAACGATTAATCGCAATTAATCGCATCCAAAATCAAAGTTTTTTTGTTTACATAATATATGTGTGTGTACTGTGTATATTTATTATGTATATATAAATATAAAACACATGCATGTATGTATTTAAGAAAAATATGTTATGTTTATATATTAAATATATTTATATATAATATAAAATATATAAATGTATATACATGTATATATTTAAAAAAATATATATACTGTATGTGTGTGTATTTATATATACATAATAAATCTACACAGTACACAAAAATGGTTCTTCTATGGCATCGCTGTGAAGAACCTTTTAAGCACCTTTATTTTTAAGAGTGTAGTCCTGGCTTAAACTAAGCTCTGTCTGTGAAACCGGTCTCTTAATTCCAGGTGTAAACAGGGCCTAAGCCACTTATTTCACATGTTTGACAAGATACATGTGAAACACTTTACACTTTTAGACCATCATTGCTCCTTCATCTTGTAAGGTTTCCCATTCTGGGCCTCCAGCGGAGGAGCGACCTCCATTGGGGAGCCAACATGGATTCTCCAGCCTCTCGAGACACCAGCGATCATCCTCAGCTCAGCGAGACACCAGCGGCAGCAGCGCTGGAGAAAGATGATGCACTTTCATTTAAAGCATGTGAAATCTCTGAGCTTTTGAGATTGTCCAGCTTAAACTCCTACCAGACGGACTCTGCCAGTGACGCGGAGATTACAGAGGAACTTCAGAAAGAGCATCAGAAACAGTGCAGCAGTGGTTTGGAGAGTAATCGCAGTGACTCAGACGGAGAGCGTCACGAGGGGAGCAGTAAACACGCAGATGGCGAGGAGGCAAGGTCGCAGGGTCACGAGGGGACGGAGGCCAGTGGAAAGATCCCCAACCGGGACAGCGGCATCGACAGTCCGTCCTGCGGAGCGGAGGCAGAGGGCTTCCCCAGCGAGGACAGGAGTGCCAGCCTGGCCACAGAGACCACCGCCGCAGACAAGCGGGACTCCACGCAGGACGAGGACAGCGACCTGGACGAGGGGAGCGGCGAGGATCCCGAGAGCCTGGAGATCAAGGTGAGAGCGCAGACCTGTGTTTGGAAGAGGTGACTAAAGCGTGCAGAATAGACACCATCACAAAATTTGTAATGGTTTTACTGGTACTTAAATGGGACTTGTATTGGTTTTAATGGAAACTGTAATGGACCCTGTGGGTCTCTACTGGTAATTGCTTGTTAAAACCAATAAATCCTAATGGAATATGTCCCAAAACACACTACAGAAAACAATTTTTTAATGGTTTTAATTAGTGCTGTCAAACGATTAATCGCAATTAATCGCATCCAAAATCAAAGTTTTTTTGTTTACATAATATATGTGTGTGTACTGTGTATATTTATTATGTATATATAAATATAAAACACATGCATGTATGTATTTAAGAAAAATATGTTATGTTTATATATTAAATATATTTATATATAATATAAAATATATAAATGTATATACATGTATATATTTAAAAAAATATATATACTGTATGTGTGTGTATTTATATATACATAATAAATCTACACAGTACACACACATATATTATGCAAAAAAAAAAACTTTTATTTTGGATGCGATTAGACAGCACTAGTTTTAATGGTTAAAAGGTGATGGTTTGTAATGGTATTTGTAGTGGAAACCATTAGAATTTTCTGTGATGGTTCTATTGTTTTTTTTCAGCTCATTTTTTGTCTAAATGGTTCCATAAAGAGCCTTTAACATCTGAAGAACCTTTCTGTTTCACAAAAGCTTCTTTGTAGTGAAAGAAGGTTCTTCAGATTATAAAAAGGTAAGAAAGATGGTTCTTTAAAGAACCTTTGACTGAATGGTTCTTTGTGGAACCAAAAATGGTTCTTCTATGGCATCGCTGTGAAGAACCTTTTAAGCACCTTTATTTTTAAGAGTGTAGTCCTGGCTTAAACTAAGCTCTGTCTGTGAAACCGGTCTCTTAATTCCAGGTGTAAACAGGGCCTAAGCCACTTATTTCACATGTTTGACAAGATACATGTGAAACACTTTACACTTTTAGACCATCATTGCTCCTTCATCTTGTAAGGTTTCCCATTCTGGGCCTCCAGCGGAGGAGCGGCCTCCATTGGGGAGCCAACATGGATTCTCCAGCCTCTCGAGACACCAGCGATCATCCTCAGCTCAGCGAGACACCAGCGGCAGCAGCGCTGGAGAAAGATGATGCACTTTCATTTAAAGCATGTGAAATCTCTGAGCTTTTGAGATTGTCCAGCTTAAACTCCTACCAGACGGACTCTGCCAGTGACGCGGAGATTACAGAGGAACTTCAGAAAGAGCATCAGAAACAGTGCAGCAGTGGTTTGGAGAGTAATCGCAGTGACTCAGACGGCGAGGGGAGCGAGGGGAGCAGTAAACACGCAGATGGCGAGGAGGCAAGGTCGCAGGGTCACGAGGGGACGGGAAAGATCCGAAAGATCCCCAACCGGGACAGCGGCATCGACAGTCCGTCCTGCGGAGCGGAGGCAGAGGGCTTCCCCAGCGAGGACAGGAGTGCCAGCCTGGCCACAGAGACCACCGCCGCAGACAAGCGGGACTCCACGCAGGACGAGGACAGCGACCTGGACGAGGGGAGCGGCGAGGATCCCGAGAGCCTGGAGATCAAGGTGAGAGCGCAGACCTGTGTTTGGAAGAGGTGACTAAAGCGTGCAGAATAGACACCATCACAAAATTTGTAATGGTTTTACTGGTACTTAAATGGGACTTGTATTGGTTTTAATGGAAACTGTAATGGACCCTGTGGGTCTCTACTGGTAATTGCTTGTTAAAACCAATAAATCCTAATGGAATATGTCCCAAAACACACTACAGAAAACAATTTTTTAATGGTTTTAATTAGTGCTGTCAAACGATTAATCGCAATTAATCGCATCCAAAATCAAAGTTTTTTTGTTTACATAATATATGTGTGTGTACTGTGTATATTTATTATGTATATATAAATATAAAACACATGCATGTATGTATTTAAGAAAAATATGTTATGTTTATATATTAAATATATTTATATATAATATAAAATATATAAATGTATATACATGTATATATTTAAAAAAATATATATACTGTATGTGTGTGTATTTATATATACATAATAAATCTACACAGTACACACACATATATTATGCAAAAAAAAAAACTTTTATTTTGGATGCGATTAGACAGCACTAGTTTTAATGGTTAAAAGGTGATGGTTTGTAATGGTATTTGTAGTGGAAACCATTAGAATTTTCTGTGATGGTTCTATTGTTTTTTTTCAGCTCACACTGAGTTTGACGTTAGCATCATAGGCGTAGCTTGATGTTTTGAGCTTGGGGGGCCAAACCAAGCCAGTCGATTTGCTCAGTCAAACTTTTAAATACATTTAGCATTTCTGTAGTAAACGTACAAATTCACACTCCGTGTACAATTTAAGCGGTTTTACTATTATTGCACAGAGCAGCAGCAAGCCGTGAGGTTGCCAGATACATATTTTTGCTGCGCTAGCAATAAACATGTCGAACAGAATGCACTATAAACATGTTTGTCAGCAGAATCGCAAAGTAGACTTTAAGCAAATTAATCAACGAGTGAATTACCCACTGCTTTAAAACAGATGTCTGTTGGACAAGATTCAAGTTAAACGCACAAAAGCAGGCACACAAACATATTTAGTAACGTTAAATCTTACTAAAAATCGTAGATTAAGCAGTTTATATTCTGAAATCTATTTCTAGGTTCTGTTCTGTGTGCATTAAATTACATTTGGATGGAAATGGTCCTTTTCCTGACATCGATGTAAAACACTGTGCTGCTATAACGAGCGTCCTGTGGATCACCTTTATGAGATTCAAGCATCGGCATCTTCATCTGACTTTGTTTTGGTTCGGTCCAGATTCCAGTGCAGTTGCTGTATGTTTTAAAAAAAACGCTAAATAACCACTCGCCATGCAACAGGCAAGCAGGCTATTATCCGCCAAAATGCAGATTCGTCACGCGACAACCTCTTGCAAATGAGATCAGGGAAGCCATTAGTAACTTTGATTTTATTTATTAATTTATTTACAAAATAACAATTTAAAATATATTAAAATAACTACGTTATGTGCATATTTACCTTTGAGTTGAAAACATTATTAATTAACAAATATTTATTAAAATCTTTCAATCGTTAGGGGAGGCCCCCGCAGGCTCCGCCCATGGTTAGCATGTCGATTATAGGTGTAAAATAAGTGGTGCACATAAACATACTGGGTTAAAGTGAAGGTTAGAGTTCTTCACAGTGGCTAGGATCCGTTTCTCAGTACTTAAGTCACTCTTTCAGTGAGCAAAACAGCATCAGTGTGGCTGAACCGTGGATCGTTTATCATTGCTTTGACACAAAATACATTCAATGACATCTTTCAAATCACATGAATTCATTTCTCACTCAGAAACACAAAAATCACCCAAACTCAGTGGACCTACAGGCCGATTTATTATTATTATTTATTTATTTAACCAGGAAAGACTCTCTGAGATTAAAAATCTCTTTCACAGGAGTGTCCTGGCCAAAATGGACAGCAATGCAATCAGTTTCATCACAAATTTACAAAAAAACAAAAACAAACTAAGAACACTTAAAACATTTACATATCATTGAGTCGCCTTTACATACTTAAAATAAACTGTTGAAAGCCTAAACATAATACAAAACTGAATAAGACAGCATTTCTACAGCAATGCCATATTGAAATATATTCCAAATGTAAACCCTAATAATAGAAATACTATCAAAACCATTCAGTGTAGCTGAACACCTGCACAGGTGTTAGTCTTGTAATTTCATTCCCATCTATACAAAAGATTCAATTTGGGAATAATGTTGGAATGTTATGTAAACATGGAGTGTGTAACATGTACTGCAGTGAATTCTGAACACTTGATTTAAAGAGATTTTACAAAGAAAACACTGTATGCTGCTTCCTGTTGCTGTTCCCTGTGTTTTACGTCTGTTTGTTGGGTGAAAACCTTTGCTAGTATTATGAAGAATGACTCGATTTGAGACCGTATGAAGAGTTTTGGTAGTTTTAGTGCATTTTCAATGTGAAATGAGAACTGTGTGAAGAGTTTTGAAAAAGTGACCTAAGTATTGAGAAATCTGTCCTAACGATTGTAAAAAAAAAAAAAAACCCTGTGTAATCAAAAGCCATCTTCTTGGATCATTTTTTCCTCTTAAATTGTTGCAATGCATTCTGGGTTTGCCTTCACTGTGAAGTGGACTTGCAGATTTGATGCCTGCAGTGCTGTCTAGCTAGGTTTTTGCCACTCTGTGTGTGTGTGTGTGTGTGTGTGTGTGTGTCTGCGTGCGCGCGAGTGTGAGTGTGTGTGCTCTAGTTGTTGTGTTGGTTTCATTGACCAGAGACGATGGAAACCGCTGGTTATTCAGTTCATGTGTGTGGCTATTTATATGAGCACGTTTGACATCAACACGCACCACACTGTTTTATTTTTATGTTTCCAGTAAAAACTAGAATGTATCAGTTCTTAGAACATTTATATAATACAGGAATAACAGTAGGTCCATTCTAGGTCTTTAACTGTGTATCTTCATTTGCCTACATAATTCTCTCCATATAGTTTTGTTTCTAGCTGTAGTGTCGTTTTTGCTGCTTGTTTAAATGACTTTGTTAAATGAGCTGAAGCAACATAACTCTTGACAGTTTTGCCACCGTTTAATTTCAACTACATAAAATTGTAAAATGTAAGTTAACTAAATCATTTTGTGTTGGGCTACATGGATCGTTTTTATTGACATGGGCAGTGGATCTCTAGTTCCCAGCATGCTTTGCATGAAACTGTATTAGGGGAGTAAATGTTGACATGAAGTGTTATTTTATGTGGGTTTCAGTAAAGATAACTCCTCGTAAATGTTTAATGTTTAGTTATGTTGAAGATTTAGAAGAGTTTCTGTCGTTTTTGAGTTTTCTGGTTACCATTGTGCAGATGAGTGGAGGCTGTGAAACAAGTCTCAGTTTACTAGCTCCTCTCATATGCTAAATATAAGAAGAAGAAGAAATGCAATTGTCTTCAACACGCTCTCTAACATAAGTCTATTAGTTTATTAATTTATTATTTAACCCTCTTGTTGAGCCACATTCAGATTTTTAACTGACTGAACTATTTATTTCTGCTTGAAATTGTGTGACTTTTTCTCATTTAGGGTCATGAATGTGAATGCAAAGTTTTGACACATAGATGTGTTTTTGAAAGGTTGTACAAAAATTCTTATGAATTATGTTTTGGATACGTTGGTTATGTTCAGTTCAAAGCGTAAACAACATATACGTTTCATATGTTGTCTACATATGTGATACTCTCCAAAATGGTGCTATAGGGTGATGAATTGTTGAATAAAGTCATTATTTTTGTATTCTCGTAGCTTCGTAATATTACGGTTGAACCCCTGATGTCACATGGATTATTTTACCGATCTCCTTGCTACGTTTCTGAGCCTTGATCGTGTTAGTATCCTTGCTATGGGAGGGTCAGAGACAGGGCCGGCGCCACTGGGGGGTGTGAGGGGGCGTCGCCCTAACCCTAACCCTCACCCAAGATGAGTGTGAAAATAGATTTTAATTATGAAATATAATGGTTTATTTAAAAAATATAGTTACCAAATGCATAGGCTTTTTAGCATTCATATGATGCTACTATAGCAACAATTTAGGACAGTCCATTTCACAAAGTCGCATTTTAATTGTTACATCTCTGACTAATTCCGCGCAAGCGGTGCAACTAAGAATGCAGCACTACTGAGTAAGCTATGATGAAATAATTTTTTTATGTTTAATAGAGGCCTAGATTATCGTAGTTAGTTAATTATTTCGCTGTATTGTTTTTGTTTGTTGCTGTTCAAGTTGCTCTAACTTAAAATGATGCATCTGTTAAATAGGTTGCAATGAAGTATTATGTCAGGGAATCGGTCGCAATGAGCTTGTGTTTCATTGTGAAGCAGACACAATTAAGTATTTCTGGTGGTTGTGGTGGTATCACTTGTCTGTATTTGTGGTAAAACTGCTGCCTAAGACATTTATTTCCTGGATGTCAGATTTTCGAATTTGGTGTCTATGCGATTTTGTTTTATTCAATACTCTGCCATCTGTATTTGCTAAGTAGCTTTTAGTTCACGTTCAAAGAAAGTCATGAGTGCCCCCTCATGAGTGCTGCGCTGGTGCCGGCTCTGGTCGGAGAGCTCTCAGATTTCATCAAAAATATCTTAATTTGTGCTCCGAAGATGAACGAAGGTCTTACAGGTTTGGAACCACATGAGGGTGAGTAATTAATGACAGGATTTTCATTTTTGGGTGAACTATCCCTTTAAGTAAAAATGATAATTAATCAATGATTATATGTATTTAATCTGCTCCATAAATAATTCTAGATAACTTATCCAAATTGTTTAAATGTGTACAATCCACATAAGCTTGTTTTTCATCAACCGGTCAAAATTTACACCAGGGCGTGTAAATTCGGTCTGCATTTAGTCCAGACAGAAACTGCACACAGGCTGAATGTGAATGTGAGTCTCTGTAGATCCACTCTCTGACAGCAGGTGGCGCTGATGGAGCAGCAGAATTACAGCTGTTTCCCAGTTAACCAGCATTGTGATTAAAACACTACCTTATTAGGTATTACATGGAGCGAAGATGAAAACAAAATGCCATTGAATCTTTTCTGAAGACAGTCAGAATCTTCAGAGGTACATTCATATAATTAACTCATGCATATATTCATTTGTATAATTCCCTTAGCACTCTTTTAAACCTCCCAGCTTTACGCCATGTTTTCACGCAAAACGCAACTACTCTGTGTGCTGTGCTGTTACTGAAAACTCTGCTTTATGCTGGACAGTGTTTATTTATCCTCAGCTGTTCAAATTGCGGTAATCGAATACGGTTATAATGATAATTAAAATATGAAACGGTAATACTAACCATGGGGAATTTTATCATGATTTATCGGCAAACCGGTCATCGTTACATCCCTAGTACTTAAATGTATAATTACACTGTAACAAGGACACCTTAAAATAAAGTGTAACCGTGTACATTTTTTATGAATTGCATGGAAACCAATGGGGGTCCTTCCTTAATTTCTTCCTTAAGTTTTCCTTAATTTGATGAAGTTCATTGATGTCTGAGAGCGTGCAGCTGAGGGTGCGTCTCTGCACTCGCTCAACAGGTTCCCCTGCTTCCCAAAACCATTACTGCTGCTTCATGATGAATGACAGGATCCACTAATACATTCTCTCACACACACACACACACACACACAAGTTGGGGTAACCTCCAAAACCAAAGGTGATACCTTTTTAAAAGCTCATTATCCTCAGATGTTTCTAAAATGTTTGTGTTCAGAGACAGATTGCCAGCAACAGCTATTTTAGGATAGTTTGTGGCTTGGTCTTAGTGACTCAGGACTCCTCTTCACTGCTCCTAACCTTTCACAGATTTAGGAGCTAGTTTTAGAGCCAAAACGCTTTGTGAAATACTCTTAGAGCAAACATTTAGGAGTCCTAAATTTAGGACTGACACACCCATTATTTTTAAGATTTTCTTTTAAATCTGCGAGTTATGAGCTACTTTTAGCCTGAAGATGTTTTGTGAATACGGGCCCAGACCTGCAGAGTGTATAGGTGCGAGTCAGCAGTTAGTCAGGCCCCAGAGAGACTGCAGGGGTGTTTTTGTGCCGGTAAGGTGTGACAGGAACAGAGCTTTGTGTCCACGCAGCAGGAGTCGCCCATAATAAGAGCACACGCATTCACCAAACACACGCCCTGATACCTCTGGATTCTTCACGCTTTGTGCTCAGATCCACACACAGCTCTGGTCTTTCCTGTGTTTCCTGGAGTGAGCAGCACATCTGCTGTAGGAAAGGTGTGTGTGTGTGTGTGTGTGTGTGTGTGTGTGTGTGCGTGTTTTTAATAGCATGCTGTCACACAGGATGTGGGATGAGCTGCTGTTGTGTGTGTGCATGTGAGCGATAGATGCATCTTTCATGGCTGCCCGACATTAACTGAGGCGAAGAACAAGATGTGAAAAATGTCGTTTAGATTTCTTTAAACTAATTGATCTAATTTTCCACATTTTTGCACGGTTGAACTTATTTATTTGGTCTGACTGAACATATGCTTGAATATTACAAAAAATTTCATTGCGCAATCAAAAGACCATTTAAGATGGTTTTCTCCCTGATGATTCTCATTCAGTAGTCATTTTTATATAATGCAATGGGTTTTGTTTTCAATAAAAGCCTGAATTAAAAGCAGTACTATTTACAACTGTATTATTTTACTGTATGTTCTTAAATCACAGTATGAGAATGAGAGATTGGGAAAAACGGGGAAAAGAATGACTTATAATAATAGGCTTTATTTTATTCATGCACAGTACATTTGTTCTCTTTGTTTTGGAAGTAAAATATGACCTAAACAGATTAGAATCATCCATATACCATAAAAATTTCAAATGCACCATCTGAACCATCACTTCCATTGTATCTGCATTACTGGAGACACGTATTTGGTTTGTTTTCTCAAATAAAAAGTATTAGTGTTAGTGTTAATCTGCAGTGTTTGATAAAGCAGTGTTGTTCTGCTAGAGGCTTTAGTGCATTCACTGCTTGATTAACAATGTAAAGACGGTTTCCTGCTTTTGATTGCAGGAGTGTGTTTATGTGTGTGTCAGTGAAGACAGTGGATGTGGATATTATTACTTTAGTAATGAGTAATATATTAGATTTTTTGACTAAATAGCCCAACACTGCTGAAGAACAACATTTTCTTTCCTGTTAGGCATTGTGTGACTGTGTAAGTGGTAAAACACTGGTTGATTTTGTCATTTGAAGGAAGTTTGTTACCAGGCATGTGGCATTTTTAAACACGGGTTTTTGTCTTTTTTTAGTTTGCCTGAAACCGATGTGCCTTCCTGTCTTGCTCTCTCTGTCTCTCAGTCGCAGAAGCTGTTGAACATCGCTAAAGAGTTGCTCCAGACAGAAGAAGCATATGTGAAAAGACTCAACCTGCTGGACCAGGTAACACGCACACCAGCACAGATCACTAGTCCTCCGTTTTCCCTTTCGTCCGCATGCTGCATTTGAGTATTCAGAGTTTCTCCTTATTTACATTGAAATGAGGTGTTTTGTGTTCACACAGCTTCCTGTTTCTGACACTTCCTCTTAGTTTATTTCCTCTACAATCAATGATTTTTGATTCCAAACTGATCAAACTGATTCCTTGGGGCAGAATAAACCCACAACAAGCTTTCAGACCACACTGTCATGTGTCGCCATAAAACATTGAGAAACGCTTGCTGCTTTTGTGCTTTTCTTGTTCTCATCTTTTTAATTTTACTCCATTTGACCTGCAAATGAAAGTGGTGATTGATGCAGCAAGGCCAGCGTCCTTCTCATCTAAAAAAAGGCCTGATGAGAAGGAATTACTGTGATTATTTACTTTTATTTGATTTATTCATCTTATTTAATCAACTGATTTCATTATAAATTAAAATGCGATTTAATTATTTCGATTATTATATAAAATATAGAAGAAATCAACTGTAAACAAACCTTCTTCCAGTTAAATGACAAGTAAAAGAGCCGGTTGTTATTGAAAATATCAGGATGTGGATGTGAAACGCAGGGGTCTTGTATCACGTTATACCACTTATTACACGGCTACTCGCTACATGTCAATAATTGGACACAAAATATTGATTTGAGTGGAAATTTATTAGCTCCTTAAATGCAAAGCTTTCGTGAAGAAAAACATTCCTAACAAACGGCTTTGAGCCCAGACGAATGAACAAGTTCAAACTATATGCATTTAAGGGAAAATGTACAGTCATGCCACTTAATCATTATTATTATTAATCACATTGGACATGAAATATTGATTTCAGAAGAAAGCATTTCAAAATCTTACCTATTTATTATGTATTAATCCATTTCAGTGTATAAAACAATTGTTCTAGCAGGCCAACACGTCAACAACATTACCACAGACCTGCTATTAATACTGAAGTCGTCTGGTTTCATTTTACAGTAAATACAGTCGAAAACTGAGGTGCGTTTGTTTGTATGAAACGAGAGCGCAAAAAGTGCTCCTAAAAGGAACAAACGATTCTCCGGTGGCGTCCCAGATGGGTTTGAGTTTCTTTCTTCTGCAGAGTTTCAGAAAATGTTTCAGCTCCATAGATCCATATAGTGCAAGTGAATGGTGACCAAAACCAGGAAGCTCCAAAAAAACTGTTTTCTGAAGCGTTTGAATTAGACCAAACTGTTACTAAACTTTAAACAAGTTACGTAATTTGATTGTCTCTATCCTGAGCTATAGATTAACAGTAACCCCTGTATCATTGTGTGTGTGTGTGTGTGTGTGTCCAGGTGTTTTGTGCTCGTCTGACGGAGGCTGGCATCCCTGCTGAGGTCATCACAGGAATCTTCTCCAACATCTCCAGCATCTACCTCTTCCACCACCAGTTCCTGCTGCCTGAACTACAGACACGCATCACACAGGAGTGGTGAGAACACACACTCTCTCTCTCTCTCTCACACACACACACACACACACTCACGCACTCACTCACTCTCACACACACACACACACACAGACACACACACACACAAGTTCAAGTTCACGTTTATTTATAAAGTACATTTAAAAACAACAAGAGTGGAACCAAAGTGCTGTACAATTTATAAACATAAAACAATATAAAAAGCAAAAACAAATAAATAAAAACTCATAGGATACAAATAAAAGCATGCAAGATAAACCATAAACAAATATGTAACCCCAGTATTCTCAGGCTATAGGCTAAAGACAATAAACAAGTCTTCAATCTAGATTTAAAATTATCCAACGTGGGAGAGGATCTCACGGCAACTGGAAGTGTATGAAGGTAAAATAATGCCTAAAAGATTGGCAGCAAGAACGATCCTGAACTAAATGAAGATTAATATTTTGGCGTGTGATGTGTTTATTGAACCAATCAGATAAGAGTAAATGGAGAGTCAGCGAGAGCCTCATTTGATTGGCTACAAGAAAGTGGTGGCCCCGCCCTCCCCCTCACGCTCGCAAAACTCAGTTAGAGAGAATCATGCCAAAATTGTAAGCGCAGAGAAGAGAAAGACGAGAAGCTGCAGTTTCACAATACATGAATTACACTTACGAGTAACAGTAAAATGCTGCAAATAATTTTTTCTTATGCTTGAAACACGATTTACACCTTTGCAAAGCTTCTCTTGCGCATGCAAATTTAATTTATGCTTACAGTCTTATGTACACTTCCACAACTCTTACCCTGTGTATGCAAATCTTTTAGGCATTATTGTACCTTTATAGAAGTGCATTCCATTGTGTAGGTGCCGCAACTGCAAAAGCTCAGTCACCCTTAATATTTAAACGGGACACTCACACACGCACACATACACACACGCACACACACACACACACACACCAAAGCAAAGTGTGTTGGGTTTGAGATGATAAATCAGTATGTGGTAGTTGATGCACTGTTAGACTGTCTGGCTGTGAATTGTTAGTGGAACGTGCTTATAGTAGATGTAAATGATGGTTCCTCTGTCTGGACACCTTTGTGAATGTCACATGTCCACTAAAACCACCAAACAACAGTTTCAAACACACTGCAAATAAAGTTAGTTCTGAGAGAAGCATGTGAGCGGTGATGCTACTTTGATATTTTGTTTTTTTGATGCAGTCAGTCACATAGAGGCATTTATAAGCATGAGTTAAGTGTGCTTTCTGAGGCCTGTGTGTGTGTGTGTGTGTGTGTATGTGTGTGTGTGTGTGTGTGTGTGAGAGAGAGAGTTTGTGTGTGTGAATGTTTGAGTGTGTGTGAGAGAGTGTTTGAGTGAGTGTGTGTGTGTGTGTGTGAGAGAGAGAGTTTGTGTGTGTGAATGTTTGAGTGTGTGTGAGAGAGTGTTTGAGTGAGTGTGTGTGTGTGTGTGTGAGAGAGAGAGTTTGTGTGTGTGAATGTTTGAGTGTGTGTGAGAGAGTGTTTGAGTGAGTGTGTGTGTGTGTGTGTGAGAGAGAGAGTTTGTGTGTGTGAATGTTTGAGTGTGTGTGAGAGAGTGTTTGAGTGAGTGTGTGTGTGTGTGTGTGAGAGAGAGAGTTTGTGTGTGTGAATGTTTGAGTGTGTGTGAGAGAGTGTTTGAGTGAGTGTGTGTGTGTGTGTGTGAGAGAGAGAGTTTGTGTGTGTGAATGTTTGAGTGTGTGTGAGAGAGTGTTTGAGTGAGTGTGTGTGTGTGTGTGTGAGAGAGAGAGAGTTTGAGAGTGTGTGTGTGTGTGTGTGTGTGTGTGTGTGGAGTCAGCCACTGTGAGGTTTTTCACATGGACACACTATTACACTGAAGAAAGACATTTGGTAACAACATATGCTTAGAAACAAATAGAAGTAATATTTTATGAAAACGAGTATTATTTAGCCAAAAAAATAAATGTAAAATAGTCATTAAAGGACAACTTCACAGATTTTTAACACAGGTGTTTCTTAATGAATTAACTGATTAAAGAAGTTTCTTCTGATCACCAAGGCTGCATTTATTTAATCAAAATACAGTAAAAACGGTAATATAGTGAAATATTATTACAATTTAAAATTACTATTTTCCTGAAATGAATGACTGTCATGAGCTGATTCTTTTATTAATAGTTCAGAAATACGGGTTACCAGTTTGACTCAGTCTCAAACACTGCCTTTGTGAAAACTTGAGCAAAACGAGATTTAATTTAATGTGTAAATAAAACAGACATTAAAACTAAAATATTCCCCAATGAACGAGGATTTTACTGTCATTAAGAGTGATAGGAGAGACATGACACCAGCACAGTTTCCTGGGACAAACACTCTATTATAGAGTTCAGCGTTTTATACTCCAGTGTTTGACAGCAGAATCATGTGACCAATCAGAATGCAGTGTTGCAGAGAGTGATTGATGAATATAGACAGATTTCAGATGGCTAATGAGTGTGTGTGTGTGTGTGTGTGTGCCTAATAGACTGAAACTTCACTGATGGCTTTAAGCAGCTGAAACCACATTCTCCAGTTCCTCAGCCTCTTGACTCCTACATGAACTGGGCAGTTTTGCCCAGGGGCATACAGGCATTTGTGTGTGTGTGTGTGTGTGTGTGTGTGTGTGTGTGTGTGTGTGACAGGAGCTGTAATCCGCGCATAGGGGACATCCTGCAGAAGCTGGCCCCATTCCTGAAGATGTACGGCGAGTATGTGAAGAACTTCGATCGTGCCATGGAGCTGGTGAGCACATGGACGCAGCGCTCCGCTCAGTTCAAGAGCGTGGTCCAGAACATCCAGGTCAGAGCCGCCTGACATGATATGATGTGTGTGATGTGCAGTGTTGGGGGAACGCATTACAAGTAACGCGAGTTACGTAATCAGATTACTTTTAAGTAACTAGTAAAGTAACGCATTACTTTTTTAATTTAGAAGGAAATATCAGAGTTACTTTTTCAAATAAGTAACAGCAGCTACTTTGTTTCCATGTATTGAGTGACAGCTCTGGTGTTACCATGGTGACAGAAATCAGGAGTAAGTGCAGAGCGTTGTGTGTGAACATGATCTTACTGTAGCTCTAGACTAAATATCAACATGTGTTTACTCATCTCACTGCACACAAACACATTCAGTGTTCCTCAAAATCAATAAATACTGTCAAATGCAAACTCAGAATATTATACAAACCTGCAATAATTAAATATGTTAAATAAGATAAATATAATTTATGTATTTAATCCCATTTTATTAACCAATGTCTTTGCTACTGACCTTCGATGATCCAATTCAACCATAATATAAACAAAAATAACACATTTGTGTTTCATTTGTGTTATTGCTGAATAGTGCTGAACTTTCTTCTGCTGCGTCATATTCTTCATGCAGTTTGTTTGAGCGGCGCCCTCTACTGTACAGACGTGAATTTACATTTCCTTCAGCCTGAGGCGGATTCATTTCACTTCTGTTGTGAAAGGGCTTTTACGTTTGTAAAAGAAGAACTGTTTATAATAAAAACAAACAAGCAAGCCCTGCCCAGATTTGCAAAGTAACTTTCCATAAAAAGTAACTAAGTACCGTAATTAGTAACTTTTTTTAGGGAGTAACGCAATATTGTAATGCATCACTTTTAAAAGTAACTTTCCCCAACACTGGCGATGTCTGATAAACTGCAGACTGTTCTCTGAACATGTGTGTGTCTGTGTCTGTGTGTCTGTGTGTCTGTGTCTGTGTCTGTGTGTCTGTGTCTGTGTGTCTGTGTGTCTGTGTCTGTGTCTCTGTGTGTCTGTGTGTCTGTGTCTGTGTCTCTGTGTGTCTGTGTGTCTGTGTCTGTGTCTCTGTGTGTCTGTGTGTCTGTGTCTGTGTCTCTGTGTGTCTGTGTGTCTGTGTCTGTGTCTCTGTGTGTCTGTGTGTCTGTGTCTGTGTCTGTGTCTGTGTCTGTGTCTGTGTGTCTGTGTGTGTGTGCAGAAGCAGGAGGTGTGTGGGAACCTGACGCTGCAGCATCACATGCTGGAGCCGGTGCAGCGGATCCCGCGCTATGAGCTCTTACTGAAGGACTATCTGAAGAAGCTGCCCGCCGGAGCTGCAGACCGCAGAGACGCCCAGAGTGAGCTCACACTGTTCAAACACAGACTACTTACATTTACATTTCAGCTACTTATACATTAATATACGCCATTACAATGTGGAAAGTCTAAAATCCTGATGGTTATAATAAGAGCTAATACTAATAATAGAAATATAGGTACATTTTTATTGATCTGTTTGTTGAATATATTTAGATTTATTATTATAAATTGTTATATAAATAATATCACAAATTAGATTTCTCCTGGACAGCAAAGTAGTATAATTCTATTATTGATTTATTAGGGGATTTAAATAAATGAACACATAATTTGAATATTATTTAAAACATAATGGAATGTTTCAATACATAAATAAAAGGACGATAAAACTGTAAATATTAATAGGTGTGTGATGTGATAATTTATTAATGTAAAATTAAAAGGAACATGAAATGCCATGTAAAATATGCCTTAAAATGAAAAACCTTATAAAATGCACAAATCTAAATAAATTGTGACAAAATTAATATTATTTAATATAATAAAAACTGTTAATAATTAAATACATAATCAAATGTTCCAATCAATAAACACAAACATAATGAACAGTGAGTACAAATAAGTTATTTGGAGAAATGTATGTATTTATTTATTTATGTAAAATGAAAAACACCACCTGAAATACGAGATGATATACTGTACGCCCTGAAATAAAGAACAACATGAAATATACTCTATCATTCCATAGTTTGGGGTCTGTATGATTTTTTAGTGAAAGAAGTCTCTTTTGCTCACCAAGACTGCTCTCTATGTGAATATCTGTTAAAGTGTAATTTATTTCTGTGATCAAAGGTGTATTTTCAGCATCATTACAGCAGTCTTCAGTGTCACATGATCTTCAGAAATCATTTTAATATGCTGATTTTCTGCTCAATAAACATTTCTGATTATCATCAATGCTGAAAACAGTTAGGGATTATATTTTTGTGGAAACCGTGACACATTTTATTTTTCAGGATTCACAGATGAATAGAAAGTTCAAAAGAACAGCATTTATTTGAAACAGAAATCTTGTGTGACATTATAAATGTTTTCACTGGCACTTTTGATCAGGTTAATGTGTCACTGATGAATAAAAGTGTTACTGACCCCAAACTTTAGATCGGTAGTGTACGGAAGTGCAAACTCTTGACGGTCAGGATGGCGGCTCTAAAGCAGTGTTTGAGGCTCATTATCTGAAGTGAAGGTGCAGTAATGATGTGTTCACTGGGCTCGTCCGCTGGTGTTCATGCGTGTCATCTTTATGAAATGCCATTGTGACGCAGCACCACTGTTCACAAATGCTAATTGAGCTCGTTATAATAATGATGCTGCTGGCTGAGTCTGGACACGTGCAGCGCCAACGGCAGACACATGCTGCTCTATTTCTGAGTTCGATGTATTTCTATAACTGAGTGTTATTTAAAGGCGTTTTTCACGTGGCATTTCACATCGTTTTTTAGTTAATATAAAAAATTAATATGTTCCACTTACACAAAACCAGTCATAAGGGTCAATTTTCTGAAATTGAGATGTATGCATTTTATAAACCTATTGATTGCAACATCCTTAATAATTACATTATATATTTTAGGGTGACCATATGTGCCATTTTCCCAGGACGCGTCCTGGCCAGGATTTCTATATTGCCTAAAATATCTAGGTTTTGGCTTTGTTTGCGTGTGCAGACCGATCGGTGTATGACATCAAAGTACCTCGAGAGCATTTTGAAAGCATAAGGAACCGTCTGTATGGTATTTTGATGTCATACACCGATCGGTCTGCACACGCAAACAGAGCCAAAACCTAGATATTTTAGGCAATATAGAAATCCTGGCCAGGACGCGTCCTGGGAAAATGGCACGTATGGTCACCCTAATATATTTATTGAATTTAGCCTTTTATTCCTACCATATCTACTGTATTTGTGTGTGGTTTTATGCACCACAGGGAGTTTTGAGAGAAGCGTGTGTTGTTTAGTGACAGTGTGTTTAACTGCTTGTTTATTGTGTGTGTGTGTGTGTGTGTGTGTGTGTGTTTCAGATGCTCTGGAGCTGATCTCCACCGCAGCAAACCACTCCAATGCTGCCATCAGAAAAATGGTTAGAGCCATATTCATCTGTTCCTCCTCTCTTCCGTCTGTGTCTCAGACAGGATATGCTGTTTCCATTTCCTGTCTGTGCGAGCGAAAAGGCTGTCCTGGGTGAAAGCGCTCTATATCACTCTCACTTCTCTATCTGCCTCTTTCTAATGCTGTCATGCATTAGGTCAAGGTCATAGTCCTTCTTTTCATAGAATGAGTCTGTGAATGCAAATCTGTGTGTGTGTGTGTGTGTGTGTGTGTGTGTGTGTGTGTGTGTGCGCGCGCAGGAGAAGATGCACAAGCTGTTGGAGGTGTATGAGAAGTTGGGCGGAGAGGAGGACATCGTTAATCCAGCTAATGAGTTCATTAAAGAAGGCCACTTCAAGAAGATGTCGGCTAAGAACGGCAGCGCTGTCTGTGAGTGCAAATATGTGTGTGTGTGTGTGTGTGTGTGTGTGTGTGTGTGTGTGTGTGCGCGCGCAGGAGAAGATGCACAAGCTGTTGGAGGTGTATGAGAAGTTGGGCGGAGAGGAGGACATCGTTAATCCAGCTAATGAGTTCATTAAAGAAGGCCACTTCAAGAAGATGTCGGCTAAGAACGGCAGCGCACAGGACCGATACCTCTATCTGGTGTGTCTGTGTGCTCCATTAAGCAGTTTATCTGGATTTCAAAAGTGTTCTTGCAGCAAGGGTTATCATGGGTTGTGACTTGAAAATGAAATTCTCATCATTCACTCATTTACTGTTGTTTCGAACACAAAAGGAGATGTTTAGCAGAATGTTCATGCTGCTCTTTTCCTCATGTGACGGAATCAACAACAAAAAAAAGGGTCCTAAGGGGCACAGAATGTGTTTTTGCAAGCAAATGGGCTGTAGAATGAAAAAACTTATTTTAACTTGAGCACCACATTTTTAAATGTTTCATGCGCGAGACGCTGCAAAAGATGCGAGAGCAGCGGTCAAACACCTTACTGATTCCAAATTACATGACAAAAGTTGTAGTTAGTAACGTAATCCATTACTTTACACATTTTAGGTAATATAATCAGACTACTTTTTGATTACTTTTGACCTAACTCTTTTTTCACATTGATTTAAATAGGATAACCTTCCTAATCTACCATATCAATATAAAAATGCAAAGAAACAGAAAATATTTTCCATTTGTTGTAATTAACAACATGAAGTGCGTTAAACATTACATAACATCAAGCTTTCCCAAACTGGAGTTCATAAGGCAACTGAGTGTGTGTGAGTTTAATGAAAAGCAAATAATCATAAAAATAAATTAAAAATCATAAAAATAAAAATAAATCATGTTAAAATAACAAATCATAATAAAACACTTACTGAAAAAAATAAAATATTTTATGCGTTTACCTGCATGTCTTGTGACCATTAACCAGCGTCAGAGAACCGTGAACATGCAAATGTAATGCTTCATTATTAAAATATTTATTTTAAAATCTTAATTTTAAATCTCTAAATTTTAAGTAAATATGTTATATACTGTATATTACCCCAAAAAAGTTTGGGAATCACTGCATTACATGTAAAAAATAAATAACAAATTTTTAAAAATGTAAAAGAAGAATTAGCAGGAATCAGTATATTATACATTTTTCTTTTATGCCAAAAATCATTAGGATATTAAGTAAAGATCATGTTCCATGAAGATATTTTGTAAATTTCTTACCGTAAATATATCACAACTTAATTTTTGCTGATTATGAATTTTTGTCATTAATGCTGATCACTGTATGCTTTATTTGAATAGAAAAGAGCACTTTCAACCTTCTGCTAAACGTCTTACTGGAAGAAATGAAACCTGAAAGCTTGTTCCTGTTATTTGCTCATTTATTAGAGCTTGAGGGCAAATGAGCGTACAGACGGAGTATGCTGGTGCTGATGATATGTGTGTGTTTGTGTTTCTCCAGTTCAATAACATGGTGCTGTATTGTGTGCCCAAGCTGAGGCTGATGGGACAGAAGTTTAGCGTTCGAGAGCGAATTGACATCGCAGGGATGGAGGTATGACTTCAGCCGCACGTTCAGCTGCGTGTTTGCGTTTGTGTCTTCATCTCATCGTGTGCTGATGTCCTCTCGTTGGTTGAAGGTTCAGGAAAATGCCAAGCAGAACGTCCCTCACACTTTCACCATCAGCGGCAAACAGCGCTCGCTCGAGCTGCAGGCCAGGTGAACGCACAGCGAAAGTCCTGATGTTTCTCATCAATACATTCACTCTGTCTTTGCTACTAAAGTTTCATTTAGAGCCACTTCAAACATCATGACATTCACTCTCACAAAGATCTTTAGGGCACTTGATATTGAAGGAGTATGCAGTGTTCACAATGTAGCTTAAATGTACATAGAGAAATCCTGCTGTATGAGCTCTTACCCACCGGGCCTGTGTGGAGTCTGATGTGTGTTCATGTCTGTGATTGACAGGACAGCTGAGGAGAAGGACGACTGGATAAAAGTGAGTCGATCTCTTTGCAGAGAAATGGCTGCTGGAAGACAGACACGCTTTAGCATACTGACTTACTACAGAAATAATATACTGAATATAATGTTTAGACACATAATTGCATGTTATTTATAATAAAATCAAATGTATTTGAGTTTAAATGACTATAAAATGCAATTAACTGAACAATAGAGAGATTTTTTAACCCACCTAAGTAGGACTAGGTACATATTTATGTTATTTCTTAATTGCTTCTATTGTCTTTGAAATATGGTTAAAGTACTGCTGAATGTACTGACAAGCATTTAAGGTCAAGTAAAATATACTATAATTCACTGTAATGTCATGTATTTAAATTTTTTGTAATCACATATTTGTTATGATGAAGTTGCAACTTAATATCAAATAGCACACTAGTTCAACTTATAATGCTATAATTAAGTACTTTACATGTGCTTTAGTATGTTAGTCAACACATCAGAATAAGTGCACTTCTTTAAAACACAACAAAAGATTATTAAGACATAATGATTTTAAATGTACTTTCAAGTAAAACTTAATTTGACATTATTATTTAAAAGGGTATTTAAGTGTATTTAGAAACAGTCATGAAAGTGGCTGTCTTTAAGTCACTTAAATGACCTATTATTTTGTTAATTTTATATTATCTGCAAGCATCAGTACTTTGTCTTAAAAATGGGTTTAAAAAAAATAAACTGAATTTATATATATATATATATATATAACATTTATTTTTTTTTTAAATATTTATTTACAAATATTTTTTTTAAATAAGTTTAGGTACACTACAAGTGCACATTCAATGCAGTTAAACACTTTTTTGACAAGGGTTTCTGGTGTCATTTTAGCACAACTCTAACTGTATTTCAATTGTTATTTTTATGCAATTCGTATTTCAAGTCAACATGAAAATATAATTGACTGCATCTAATGACATAAAAAAAAAAATTGTTTCTTGACTCATGTTCGTATTCATATTGTGATCAGTTCAGCTATTCATTTTATTCTAAAGAAGAAAACTGCTTAATTTCCCTCTGAAACGACTCTAAAGCCCTCTCATTAGACACTTTTCACCATTCAGTCAACTCCCCATTAAGCCTGGGGAATACCGTACTGCACTCTCAGATGCGTCACACTACAGAAGTACAGTGGGCTGTATGTGGATGTTTCATGTTGACGTGATAGCTCAGCCAAAAAATGAAAGTCCTGTCATGATTTGCTCACCCTCATCATTTTTCACTTTGCTCTGCGGAACACAAAAGGAGAAATGCACTCTAATTGCATATAATATCATGAAGAGGGACGTGAAAGCAACATAAAAGTATCTTAAGAGTAGTTCATGTGACTCATGCAATATACTGGAGATATTTGGAAGCTTTGTTTGTTTAGGTCAGTCTTCACTAAAAGTGTGTTCGTCAGAGCAGTGGAAACAAATGCTTCTTTAGAGTCAGTACACGGTGATTCGGTTCACATCAATCTGACTGGTGCTCCGTGATCTAATGGTTTTTCAGTTGTGAGCAAATCTTCATCATCAGATCATCCTCATCTGTTTGTAGGTGATCCTGGCCACGATTGAGAAGCACAAGCAGAACAGCGAGACGTTCAAAGCTTTTAATGTCTCCTGCAGCCGTGATGAGGAGCACACGCCTGACACGCCGGTAACTCGTCCTTCACACGCTCAACGCTGCTTCTGCTCCAAACTAGCCTAGTCCTGGCTCCTGCTCGTCGCACTGGAATTATGGAATTATTTAATTGGAATTATTAACATTTGGGAATTCTCTTTGGTTTTGGAGTGAAATATGACATGGGCATGTTCATTGAGTGATCTAGTGGTCACACTTTAAAAGCAGGATCCTGTGTTTCATCATCACACAAACACACTCACACAATAACATTCTGGTGGCTTTGCTGTGTGTTTAATGGCCAGTATTTGATTTTGTGTTTTGATGGCAGAGCCTGTTGAGCAGCGCGAGCACATGTGAGACAGACGGAGCTCAGCATGAGAGGGTGAGACACACACACACACACTCTCTCACACACACACACACACACACACACACACACACACACACA
>NW_015556097.1:355988-423842 GCF_001515605.1 Sinocyclocheilus anshuiensis | reverse complement strand
CACTCACTCACTCACTCACTCACTCACTCACTCACTCACTCACACACACACACACACACACAACCAGAGGTGGACAGTAACAAAGTACATTAACTTGAGTATTGTACTTAAGTACACTTTTTGAGTAACTGTACTTTGACTCAAGTGATGGAGCTGTGTACTTTGTCCACCTCTGCACACAGTGGATCTGTATATGGGCTAGACATCACCGTGTTAACCTGTGTGTGTGTGTGTGTGTTTGATCTGTAGAAGAGCTCAAAGAAGCGAGAGAAGGAGAGAGAAACATGCAAAGGCTGCAGTGAGACCTTCCACTTCACCAAACGCAAACACCACTGCAAGAGCTGCGGCGCGGTACGTGAGTCGCACGCAGACAGGTTTAGTATGCAATGCTGTGCGTCCTGACGTGTGGTGCTATTCGTCTGCAGGCCGTCTGTGGGAAGTGTTCGAAGGTGTCGGAGAGCAGGAACATCCGCGTGTGTAAGCCGTGTTTTGAAGGCCTGCAGGGAGCTGAAGGGACAGCAGGGGGCGGCACTGAGCCCAAGAGAAAACTCGAGGTAACATCAGCCTGACACTGTATTTTCACCCTGACCCTGTTTTTTTTTTTTTTTTTGTCCTACCTGTTTACTAGCATTTAAGAACGACTTGTAAGGCTGTGTGATAAATCAGTATTTATTTATAATAATAATTATTATTTATTATTATTACCAGTATTTATACAAAATTCCATAATATCCTTAATAACATTTCAAATAATTTTTAATACATGCGGTTCTACATGTCACTATGTAAATGAGCAGCTCAGTTTTGTCTGCTACACATACTAGTGCTCATCTGTGTCTCACTATATGAGACACGAACACATGAACGTCATCTCCAGACTCACTTCAGCAGATTTACACCGTTTCATTTCAGATAAAATCACATACACACTGAAACTCAAAGATCTTCACCACAAAACAACATCAAAATAATATATACAGTATATACAGTACACACACACACACACATATATATATATATATATATTTATACATTTACATTTAGTCATTCAGCAGAAGCTTTTATCCAAAGCGACTTACAAATGAGGACAATGGAAGCAATCAAAATCAACAAAAGAGCAACAATATGCAAGTGCTATAACAAGTCTCAGTTAGCTTAATGCATTATTTAATAAATAAAAAGAAAACAGATAGAATAGAAAAAGAATAGAGCAAGCTAGTGTTAGAGGCCTTTTTTATTTTTGTTAATTGTATAATAAAAAGAAAACAAATAGAATACAAAAAGAATAAAAAGAATAGAGAAGCTAGTGTTAGTTTTTTTTTTAAGAGAAACAAGCAGTTAGTAAATGAATAAAGTGCAAGCCTAAAAGGGGCAGGTTTTTTTTAAGAATAGAATTAGAATAGAGAGTGAGAGAGTTAGAGGGTCAAATAAAGATGGAAGAGATGTGTTTTTAGCCGATTCTTGAAGATGGCTAAGGACTCAGCACATAAGTCTGAAGTAATGAATTTAGGTAAAGGGGTGCAGAGCCAGTGGTTTTGTAGGCAGACATTAATGCCTTGAATTTTATGCAAGCAGCTATTGGTAGCCAGTGCAAACTGATAAACAGAGGTGTGACGTGCATTCTTGTCGGCTCATCAAAAATTAATCTTGCTGCCGCGTTCTGGATTAATTGTAAAGGTTTGATAGAAGTGGCTGGAAGACCTGCCAAGAGAGCATTGCAATAGTCCAGCCTGGACAGGACAAGAGCTTGAACAAGGAGTTGTGAAGCATGTTCTGAAAGAAAGGGCCTGATCTTCTTGATGTTGAATAAAGCAAATCTGCAGGACCGGGCAGTTTTAGCAGTGTGGTCTGAGAAAGTCAGCTGATCATCAATCATTACTTCAAGGTTTCTGGCTGTTTTTGAAGGATTTATAGTTGATGTGCCTAACTGGATGGTGAAATTGTGATTTTGTATGACTGTTTACACTTATTCATATAATTTTCACTTTAACAAGAGCAACTTTGAGGTTTTAGGGATTCCAAGCAGATATGCATGTAAACAGCCTTTCAATCAACAGACTACAATAATCATAGTAAGATGTTATCTGGATGTAAAAGAAAACCAAACTGGATGCAAGGTTACTTTTTGCCCATCTTGTGCATGAAATGAATGACATAATTCAACTAAAAGGAACTGAAAGGAGCCGTTTTAGGATGGTTTGTGATTTGCTCTTAGTGAATTAGGAGTCCTCTGGACTACCACTAACTTTCACAGATTTAGGAGCTTGTTTTTTTTTAACATTGAAACGCTTTGTGAAATACTTTTAGAGCAAACATTTTGGACCCACTCATTATTTTTTCCTTAAATCGGCAAGTTTGGAGCTACTTTTAGCCTTAAGATATTTTATGAATATAGCCTCTGATGTCCAGACACTGGAAACAGAGCTGATTTACAGCCACATTTGGAGGTGGCTCAGATTGGATGCAAATGTTGTGTGGATTCTCATGTTCACACGTGTGCATCAGTATCTGATCAGATGTGTGTAAATGCAGGCTTTACTCTGGTGTGTCCAGTGAATCACACACAGTTCTTCCTGAAGAGCGCACTCACAGCACGATCCTCCCCTGAAGCACACTGCGCTCTGCACTTTGATTTCAGTCCCAGTGAGGATGCTGATACTGTCGGATTCAACAAAGTATGTTCTTTAATGCAGTCAAAATGAATGAACAGCATAATGTCTGTCAGTGTCAAACACACTTCAGAAACAATGAAGAGAAGGACAGTAAAGTTTAAACAAACTGATAGTCCATCTTAAACAGCCAGTACTGTTCCTGAATGAACAAACACAACAGTAAACCATGTAAAGCCAAATCAGCAACTGTTAAAAGTGGACCAGCTGAACTCATGGTTATAGTCTGCATGTGGACCGCTGTATGTCCAGCTCATAAAATACTATGAATAACTCAGCCCTGAGTGTTTTATATTTTTGACATGTATGTTTTAGGCACCAATGCATAAATAAGAGACTCACAGCCGTTATAGCTAGAGCCGACTGGTTTGATTATTCTGAAATTCATATTCCTGTGAGAGTATCTGCTTGTTATCAGTAGCAGTTCTTATAAATGATTCTAATATTAAATTAGATGTACAGTTAGGTCCATAAATATTTGGACACTGACACAATTTTCATAATTTCGACTCTGTATGCCACCAGAATATAATTAAAATGAAACAATCACGATGAAATTGAAGTGCAGACTTTAAGTTTTAATTCGAGGAGTTGAACAAAAATATAACATAAAATGCTTAGGAATTACAACCATTTTTATACTCACTCCCCCTATTTTCAGGGGTTCAAATGTAATTGGACAAATAAATATAATCATAAATAAAATGTTCATTTTTAATATTTTGTTGAGAAATCTTTGCAGGCAATGACTGCCTTAAGTCTGGAGCTCATGGACATCAGCAGAGACTGGGTTTCTTCTTTGTGATGCTTTGCAAGACCTTTACTGTAGCTGACTTCAGTTGTTGTTCAGGTCGTTCTGCCTTTAGTTTTGTCTTCAGCGAGTGAAATGCTGCTCGATCAGGTTTAGATCAGGAGATTGACTCGGACACTGCAGAATATTCCACTGTTTTACCTTCAAAAACTCCTGGGTTGCTTTTGTTGTATGTTTTGGGTCATGGTTCATTTGTTCTATGAAGCGCCTCTCAATCAGCTTTGCTGCATTTGACTGAATCTGGGCAGAGAGTATATCTCTATACACTTCAGAGTTCATCCAGCTGCTTCTGTCTTCTGTCTCATCATCACTAAACACCAGTGACCCAGAGCCACTGAAGCCACGCACGCTCATGCATCACACTGCTCCATGCTTCACAGATGATGCTGTGTGCTTTGATCATGAGCTGTTCCAAGCCTTCTCCAGACTCCTTTCTTCCCGTCAATCTGGTACAGGTTGATCTTAACTTGAGCCATCCAAAGAATGCTTTTCCAGAAGTGCTCTGGTTTTTTAGATGGTTGTCCTCCGTGGACGTCCAGGTCTTTTTATGTTTCTGAGCTCACCAGTGCGTTCTTGTTTTCTCAGAATGTACCAAACTGTTATATTAAAGAGCTGTAATTCCTTAATCTTTCCTCCAATTGTGATGACTTGAATATGTTTTGGTCAGCAGCTAAAATAATAAAAATTGTGCCTCTTTCGAAATATATTTCTGTTATGACAACTCTCGGAGGGATTGGCATGGTAATGTACATGACAATGTTAATGTATTTGGTCTTGGCGGAATAGATCTGCTATACGCTGCTGCTGCGGCAGAGCAAGTACCGAGACTTGCTACTGCCAATACATCCACAACATGCTGCTGTGAGCATGTAAGAAATACTGCTGCTGAAAATATAACATACATGAAATAACCCCCATATAGCATACATGAATCACCTCGTAGCAGATCTATACAGGTGGAGCTGGGGAAGGTGGAGGGTTTCTGAAGCAAGCTGCACTGCTACTGCAAGCACTAATCATATATTTGAATGCTGAGCAGCGAGCTCATTGGCTACCGATACAGGAGAGAACCAATCAGCTATGCCATGTGATAATGATGTCATTAGGTCAGATTGAGTTAGACCTATCGGACTGCGCCATCTAGAGTTTCATGCCAGAACTCTGTATATGGACCTAACTGTAAATATAGCAATAATTCCAGTTTCACTTTGTGTTTTAGAGTGTATTCCTGTGATTGACTGATAATTATTGTTCTGTGTTTTTAGGCCACTGTATCTTGAGTTTAACATGCTTCCTCTTGAGCTCGGACTGATGTACGCTATACTGCAAATGTACAACCATACTAGTTTAGTCAGCATATTTTCAGCTGTGTGTGTGTGTGTGTTTCAGAAGCAGCTATCAGTTGCTCAGTCTTCTCAACGAATAGGAAAAGTTGAGGAGCTGGACCAGGAGCTGGGCAACCATCACTGAAGCACAACCTCTGCTGCTTTACCAGCAAACCAGCACACAGGTCAGAGAGTGTGTGTCTGTGTGTGTGTGTGTGTGTGTGTGTGTGTGTGTGTCACCTGTCAAATTATGGTCAGATGGATTTGCGTGACCCTGTCCTGACCTCAGAGCACTTGTCTGCGGATGGTGACACACGGGATAATGTGTGTCTGTGTCTGTTTGAGCATCCTTTTCTGTGCTCTTCTGTGTGTGTTTTCTGGGTAAATCGCTATCTTTAGGTCACATTTCACCCCAGAATCAATAGGGAAAACATGAGAAATTATATTTTGCATCAAGAAAATGAAGCCGATTTAAGGACACAAACCTCACGCTTATTTTTAATACTTTTTTTATAAATTAAAAAGTACAATAAATATGACTACAACATAAATGTACTACTTTACTAATTAATAACATTTAGTAATAATAGTAATAGCATGTTTTTATTTTCACATAACCGTAATCAGAATAAGAATATTTTTGTCATGAAAATAATGTCACAATGCAAAAAAAGTCATAATGGTTCTAAAAACGTTTTTTTGTTGTATACAATACCTGACCTGAATGTTTCATGACAGACATGATGAGATTGCACAATGTCTTGACATGATTGCAGAGATTCAGTGCTGTAATTGTTGTCTTTCTTAGGTCTCTCTGGCTGTGACATGAGAAGAAGAAAGAGTCAAACGTGTTCAGACTGATTCAGTATTGTGAATCAGCGACCGGCTGAACGGAGCTCCTGTCACATGCTGTAAAGGGAGGAGCATGAGCCAATAAGATGCTTACCCCCACCTCTGGTCCCTCCCCTTTATAAAAAAACTCCTGTTACTTGAAATCACTATATCCTCAGCACTTTTTCATTCTTTCTTTTGAAGAACCTTCGTTCACACGCTCGTTGCTCTTTCAGCTGCAGCTCCGTGTGAGAGCGACTGTTTGTCAATGCACTGTTCCCGTCCGCTGCTCGTGTTGCGCTGGATGAAGATGTCTATATAATGCTACGATGAATGATTTGTTGCCTTTCAGATGTTATTAGTTAAAGCATTAAGTCACTGTTCTTGTGATTCACTGTCAGTTCAAACCTTCATGCACCCCTTTGTTTATTCTTTCTGATTTGAAAAGATGAAATCCTTAAAATACAAGTAAACCGAAGAGACACACTGAACTGAAGCAGAGCAAAAAGTCATATTTCACTCAAAACAACAGGAAGAAATAATATTTTGCATGAAAAAAGAAGCCTGTTTTAGAGCCTTTTTTGCATTTTGCTATTATTTTCATGATAATTAAGCACATTTCACCCCAAATTCGCATTATTATTATACACAAGAAAAGTTATGATATGTTTCAATTTTGTAGTGTTCATACATTTTGGAAGAATTAGTCATACTGTAATTTCGTACATAATTAGTCATATGTTGATTTTTTTTTTAAGTACATTTATTACAATATTTATAGTAATGAGAATCACCACTGAGAATGAGGAAAACTTATTGCACACATTACAGGACCGACAATGAGATGTTTTTCAATATATGAATAATGTCACAATGTAAAAATATCTTAATGGTCCTAAAACGGCTTTATTTTACAGAATGTGAAATCTTACTTTGATTTTTGGAGTGAAACCCTGTTGTGTTTTCGCAACATTCACCCACGATTTCACAAGACAAGTGTGTTCATAAACTCTTCTAAAGTCTTTGGTAAGTCCATGGTCTGTTGCTTCCTCAAACTGTGCTGTACAAACCAGAGATGGTTTTCACTGTCTTCATGAGGATCCCCAGCTTCATTGTTTAAGGGCAGATTCCACTCAATATTACACCCGTCTGTTGAACTTTTGCCATTTCAATGCTTGAGGGGAAACGGTTCGCTGTTGTGTGAATTTTAAGGTAAAGGTTTGGATGAGAGGACTAAGTTTAAGAATGTCGTTTTCCTTTCTCTTCATCCTCTCACCAAAGGCACACTTCTCTTTTGTATGCAGCTGTATTGTGATTGCAACAGAAGTACTGTACACCTGCACACTCAGAGTCCAGTCTGGAGGTCGATCATGGTCAACATGTAATGAATGATGTAAACATTGCATTTGCTTCCCTTTTAATATTGTTTAAACCCTTGAAGCAGAACCAGTATTATTAAAAGCATTTTATGTGTACAAAAGCTGTCTTATAGCATATCAATGAATAAAAGAGTATCTGGTCACTGATGTTTATGAGGCTTCATTTATTCATTTAGCTCTTTAAAAGCAAATGTGTTCCAGCACTAGGCACATTTATCTTCGCAGTGACTGTTGAGGAGCAGCACACATGTTCTCATTGTCGATGCTTCACCACAGAAATGGACATATTTCTTTCACAAAACACAAAAGATTCTCGCTAGTCTGAATGTGTGATGATTTTAGTAGCTTCTTGGAATAGGGTGGCACTGACTTCCTGTTAGCAGAATATTATTCAGTCATATATAGATGAATTGTGAAAGCATCTGCTGAGATATGTTGAAACTGATTTCCATCACTTTTATGACTAAATCTGTTACCAATAGAGTTTTAGATGCGGATGATGATTATACAGTCATGTTCACGAACAGACTGAAAACAGTTTCCACATTAAATAATTAGTAATAAGTGTTCAACCAAGTGGACACAACCCCTGGAGATAATACAAATGGTCTACCAATAACTGAGCAAAATTGAACTGCTGTGAGAAAAAAATGCAACATTATGTGAAGTTCAAGCTAAGCTAACGCAAATAAGCTGAGGTTCATTTAAATGGTTCATTGTCCTGCCCACATTGAAATGTTTTAAGAGTGCTGTTCTGAATTTTAGCATGACTGTGAATACCTGTGGCTTCCACCAAATCAAAACAGATTAACAGCATGATTGTGGGTGTGATGTTGCTAACAAGAACTTAATATTGATTAACTAACATTTAGAGACACAATACTGCTAATTTGTCTATTTGCTCTACCAACGAAACTGGCATTCATTTGGTATCTCAACATGGGAAAGCACCAATAACACCACGTCTGTCAGCTGGCAAACCAATCCCAGCAATGATGCGGGAATCCCTCTTTGGGGACCAGTCTGTCAAGGCGGGTTCTTGAAGCCATTACAGCTCTTTTTAGCAGGGATAGTTAAGAGCCAGTGTAAACTAGGTGGCATCTCTGTTGTGGTGACCACGAGCCCATCCAATGGTGCAGTGAGAAGAAAACATCCCTCGCATCCATGCGCCTGTGGGTCTATGATTTCTTCCAAGGACTCTCATCCTCAGTGTATCACATGCTTGAGAGTCAGACACGTACAGACTGTGAGTTTTTATGGATTAAATCTTTCCCTATGAGATGATTGCTCATCTCTTAACTCTTTCCCCGCCACATAAATGGGATTTTCTGTCTTTTATGAGACAACACTTCCCTGCCATTGATGGAATTTTATGGCTTTCTGTGTTTTTACTGTTATACAGAAGGGGGTGCTATTAGACATCTGAAAGAGTACAGAATCTCCTTCATACTGGCAGTGAAATGGGTGAGTCCCCCTCCTTCAGGCCAGGGGAACTAGACGTTATAGAGAAGTGTAGGAGAGCTGCTGCTAAACTCTCCACAGACTAGCCTTTACAGCATATAATCCATACAGCAGTGGCCAAAATGATTAGAACACTAGTATTTCACCAGCTAAAAAATGGTTTTAAGTCAGTTATTTCCATCTTTTGCTGTAGTGTGTCAGTAGGAAATATCAGTTTACATTTCCAAACATTCATTTTGCCATTGACATTTATTTTATCTTTTGCTGTAGTGTGTCAGTAGGAAATATCAGTTTACATTTCCAAACATTCATTTTGCCATTGACTGTAATAATCGAGTGGGATTTTTGTCTGTCAACAGCCAGTGCTCCAGACAGAGATCTGATCTCATCATCATCCAGTCTGTGTCACAGCCATCTGCTGGAATGCCCTTGCCAGCCATCAGAGGGGACTCTTCTGGACTGTTGTTTGTGTTCCGTACTTCAGTTCCCATCACCCCTTGCACTCATTATTAGTTCTCATTGTTCCCAGCGGTGTGTTATTTAGTATTATTTGTTCCCTTATATATACCATGTTCTGTTATCCTTTGTTTGCTTCAGTATTGCGTTCTGTTTCTGTATACTTTGTTACCCCGTGTTTGAATAACTTTTTGCTTTCTTCTTGTTTGCCCTGTTATGGATCTTTGTTTTAGATTTATTAAACTGCACTTGGATCTTTCATTGTTTTCCCGAATATTTCGTGACAGAATACTGAAGCCCAACATCAGATCCAGCAGTTGGGCAGTGTTCTCTGTTTTTCTTTTGGACCAAAGGCATTCATATTCTTCCTCCAGCCACTAGTAAGGAGCGGATTGCATGATTTTGGGCATTGTTGGCTCTGCGCCAGCAGGGGATGGAGGTTGGAGATTTCAACCAGTTTTTTTGGACTTTAGCGGAGGGGCTGGATTACAATGATTAATGGTTGCCTGGATGAACCTCGGCCCCAGTGTGAGATGGAAGCTGCCTGGATGAACCTCGTCCCCAGTGTGAGATGGAAGCACTTCAGACTCTGGATTATTGGGGTTTTGTTAACTATCTCTGTTACCGCAGTTTATAGGTATCACTAGGTGAGTCTGAGCCCATTGCAGTGCCCGCAGAGATGCCAGAGTCCGCTGTAACCTCTTCGGAGAACAGTGAAGCTTCCCTATCTCTGACCCGTAAAGGTAGGGTGAGAAGGAGGAGGGCAGCTAAGTCCGCTCCTGTGGTCCCTATTCTGGTGGTCCCAGGTCTGGTGGTCCTGGAGGATCCGACTCCGGTGGCCTCAGAGTCCACTTCAGAGCCTGCTCTAGTCCGGGAGCCCTCAAAGTCCACTCATGAACCCACTCCAGTCTGGGAGCCCACAGAATCCACTCCAGAGCCTGCTCCAGTCTGGGAGCCCTCAGAGTCCACTCCAGAACCTGCTCCAGTCCGGGAGACCTCAGAGTCCATCATGAACCCGCTCCAGTCTGGGAGCCCACAGAATCCACACCAGAGCCTGCCCCAGCCCGGGATCCCACAGAATCCACTCCAGAGCCTGCTCCAGTCCGGGAGACCTCAGAGTCCACTCATGAATCCACTCCAGTCAGGGAGCTCTCAGAGTCCACTCCAGAGCCCACTCCAGTCTGGGAGCTCTTCAAGTCCACTCCAGAGCCTACTCTAGTCTATGAGTTTACTCCTGATCCCACTCAAATCTACGAGTTTATTCCAGAGTTCGCTCCAGTCTATGAGTCCGCTCCAGAGCCCACTCAAATCTACGGGTTTATTCCAGAGCTCACTCCAGTCTATGTGTCCGCTCCAGAGCCCACTCAATTTTATGAGTACACCCCAAAGCCCAATCCAGTCCAGGAGTCCACTCCTAAGCCTGCTTCCAGGTCGTCCCGAGGTGGCGGCATCTGCTGCAGAACCTCCAGAGGTGGCGGGGGTGTTCACTTCAGCTCCTCTGAAGACAGGGGTGTCCATTTATAAACTCTTCATCTATCTTGACGAGGTCATGGAGACTGTCAGTGAATCCCCTGTCATACCAGTCTCGGCCCTAGAAGTCTATAATAAACTCTTAGCCCTGCCTATTACGGTCGCAAAGACTGCCTCTGAATTCACTCAGTGCCCTGTTGCGGTCGGGGAGACCATTGCTGAACTGTCTGCCTGCCCTGTTATGGTCAAAGAGACCATTGCTGAGCTGTTTGCCTGTCTTATTGCGGCCATCAAGGCTGTTACTAACCTCTCTGTGCTCTTAATTGTAGTCCTGCCTGAGACGCTAGGGGGGTCATCTGCTTTGTCAGCTCCGCTGAGGTGGTCTTCAGCTCCACCCTTGCTGCCTAGCTCCTAGCCTCTACCTCCGTGTCAAGACCCTTTTCCACTACACGGGCATGGCCCGCCATCCCACCCCCTGATCCACCTCCGTTCTGCCTCCCTCCTGGAGTTCTTTGATTTTTGTTGGAGCATCTGGAATCCGCTCCTTAAAGCGGGGGTCATATCACAGCCATCTGCTGGAATGCCCTTGCCAGCCATCAGAGGACACTCTTCTGGACTGTTGTTTGTGTTCCGGACTTCAGTTCCCATCACCCCTTGCACTTATTATTAGTTCTCATTGTTCCCAGCTGTGTGTCATTCAGTATTATTTGTTCCCCTGTATATACCATGTTCTGTTATTTCTTGTTTGCTTCAGTATTGCGTTCTGTTTCTGTGTACTTTCTGTTACCCCGTGTTTGAATAGCTTTTTGCTTTCTTCTTGTTTGCCCTGTTTTGGATCTTTGTTTTTGATTTATTAAACTGCACTTGGATCTTTCATTGTTTTCCCAAATATTTCGTGACAGTCTGTCTGGAATGACATGAAGAAACAGAACAAACTGAGACAGACTAAATCCAGAAGAACTGTGGCAACGTCTCCAAGACGCTTCAAAAAACCTACCTGCAAAGCTACAGTACTGTTAACAGTTTTTAACACTTGACACTTGTGTAAAAATGCTGTCAAAAATAATGTCATAAATATATTTTCTTGATCAATTCACTTCTATTAACTAAATTAAATCAACATTTAGTGTGAGCATCCTTTGCGTGTAAAGCAGCTTTTTCTCTCGGTGCACTTGCACAGAGTTTTTCAGGGAGCTTTGCAGGTAGGTTTCTTGAAGCATCTTGGAGACGTTGCCAAAGTTCTTCTGGATTTAGTCTGTCTCAGTTTGTTCTGTTTCTTCATGTCATTCGAGACAGACTGGATGATCAGATCAGATTTCTGTGTGGAGCACTGGCTGTTGTCAGACAAAACTCTCACTGGATTATTAAATAACTGACTTAAAACCATTTTTTAGCTGGTGAAAATACTAGTGCTCTAATCATTTTGGCCACCACTGTATATTAGCAAGAGTCTGTTGTCACACACTTCTCCAGTAAAGCAGCAGAGTCCAGCTGTCCCAGCATGTGTCGCAGTGATACAGCCAGGGTTTGAAATTAACACCTGCCAAATGCGGGTAAAAATTCGCTGTGGCAGGTAACGCTGTCAAATCACTAGCCAATTTGGCAGGTTACTTTTCGTAAATTATGTTCACTCATTAATTTCTTGGGCAAGTTCATTTAAGCCAAATATGCACAGATTTACCGCAAATACTGAACTCGTAAGTCATCATGATATATTAAATACAGCCTAATTGTGCAACCCTTTATGATCAGTGATGCTGTCTACACTAGATGCAGCGTGACACAACATATCACCGACAGTAAACTGATGCCTCCTTACATTTATGACATACTGACACAAAGTGATTTGCAATGTCCACTTTGTCACATCCAGTGTGGACAGCCGCAAGCTTGTTTTATTTCGGTAAAAAATAGAAGTAGAAGTTATGAATGGCTGGTACCTTAAAAATTTTGTAGCCAAATTGGCTGGTGAGTGAAAAAGTTACATTCAAATTCTGGACACAGCGATTCTGGGACAAGATTTTTTTACATAGAGCGCCTGTAAAAAATGTTCTCTGGGATGAACTTTCACAAAATGGGGTTGTGAGTTGGGGAATTGTCAGTGGCAAATCACCTCCACCCCAATCAATGAGTGGCTTTATCCTCCACCTCCCGTTAACTGGGTTCTGAGCTACTGGAGACGTCTCCTGGAGCTCAGTCAGATTCCTTCAGTAGTTCTACTGCTTCTGCCTCAGATATACCTACCACTGAAGTACTGGCTTTACCCAAGCTTGTCACAGCCAAGTCTTCAGTTCATCTTTTTGACCTATCCCAAGTCTACCAGTCAAAAGAGGTGGTAACATTCCCCATGTTAAAGACCCAAGCTCTAGTCCTCCCTTCCGAGTTGTCCCAAGTTCCCCTGGAATATGCCAATCTCAATGAAGTCTTCAGTAAGACCCAAGCTGCCTCGTTACCTCCGCATAGACCTTATGATTGTTCCAGCCCACCTCGGGAAAACTTTACTCTCTCTCCGTTCCCGAGAGAAATGCCATGGAGAAGTACCTTCAGGAAGTCCTGGATAGCGGGTTCATCCACCCATCGACCTCATCTGAAAGAGCTGGCTTCTTCTTTGCCGCCAAGAAAGATGGTGGTGTCCGGCCCTGCATTGATTATTGGGGTCTTAATCGCATCACCATTATCCGGCTTTCCACAGCTTTCGTGGTCCTACAGGGTACTGTCATCTTCACTAAACTGGATTTTTGCAATGTCTACCATCTGGTCAGGATCTGAGACAAGTGGAAGACAGCATTCAACACTCCAATGGGTCATTATGAATACTAGGTTATGCCCTTCGGCCTGGACAATGCTCCAGCCATCTTCCGGCATTCATTAATGATGTTCTTTGGGAGATGTTGAATAAGTTTGTTTTACTTTGCCTTGACAACAGTGTTAATTTTGACAGCAAATTTTGATTTAGTGTTTTGATTTAGTCAGTCTTTTGACGAAAATGCTATTTAGTTTTAGTCATATTTTAATCATCTGAATTGTTTTAGTTTTAGTCTAGTTTTATTCGACTAAATATTATAACATTTTAGTTGACTAAGTCTACGGTATATTTAGTAGACTAAAATCTAAAGGGTTTTGTTAAATTGTAATGCATTATTTTTGTATTTTATTTCTGTTTTGGTTATTTTATTACATCAGGTTAAGCTAAAGCTTATAAACTAAATGAAATAAAATACGTTTTTTTAATATGTGTATTTTTATTTCCTTTTTTATAGATTTGTTTTTTAATTTCAGTAAACATTCATTTTATTTCAACTAATGAAGGCTATTTTTATGATTTTAGTTTTAACTATAAAGATCTGATACTAGTAAAATGTAGGCTATTGATTAAATAATATTTTGAATAATATTCTTAGTCTGTCCATCCTGTGATGAGGAATCCAAGACAGAAGCTACAATAGTTGTTAATTAAATGGAAATTTAATTAAATTAAACAGTTTATGTACTCAAAATATCAATTATGGCCAGGAAAAAAGCTTGAAATACACTGTGATTCTTATTTTGAAATGTCTGCACTGTGGACACTGCTCATTCAAGTTCAGATGAGGGCAATAAAGTATGCATTCTTACAACTGTCTAAAACATATTACCATATAAACATTGTAAACATTGTCATAATTCATCAAAATTTGATCAAAAGCAATCGCTTTCATTGATTGAATTGATTGAGTCTGTAGAGCGTGCCACAGCGCTGTGTTTTCCCGCGGATACATCAGGACGGTACAATGCAAATGTATGTAACTACCACATAAGACATCAGTCCTGACTGGATATCTTCCCAAATCGTCCTTCCCTAACATTTTTGTTTCGTTTTTATTCGCTGACGAAAATGAGAATATATTTTCGTTTTAGATTTTGTCATTAAAAACTGGTTTTTATTTAGTCATGGTCTCGTTTTCGTTGGTGAGAAAATGTCGTTGACAAAAATTATGATGAAAATAATTCATCAACGAAATTAACACTGCTTGACAACATTCTTATTTTCTCCTAAGAACATGTTCAGCATGTTCGACATGCCCTTGCGGAGAAAGTTCTTTGCCAAGCTGGAAAAGAGTGAATTCCAAGTCTCAAATGTTGCACAGAAACCATTCTAAATTTGATCTTACAATCATCTCTTAAATATGCGTACATGTGATTCATAGAATGAACGTATGCACAGAAAACACAAGTATGCCTCACTTTCAGATGTGAAATCTATGAACCGCAAATGAACTTGAACTTGCACGCAACTGAATGGTTTTTAGCTCTCTGCCTTGTAAACGACCCCTAATTAATGTCAATGACATTCTCTATTAAAAGACCTTCAAAATTATATATGATTTGTTGGAATTGGATTAAAAATGACTGAGCTACACCCGTTTGAAGTCGACGAAGTCAGCAAACTCAATTCTGAGAAAAATTAAGTTGAAGTTTTCTGAAGGTTCCAAAGCAAAATCACCTAGCTACGTTACATCGTTTCCACCACTTCCTTTCTTAATATTAATTACTATACTGATCATCTCAATATAGCCATTTTCTATTTTATCCTTGTTATTAAAAATAAGAACAGATGCAAAAAAAAAAAAGAAATATAAGAAAGAAACAAATAGGCATAGTGCATTACTTTTTCATTTTATGGGGTTGGTGTTAAAGAATTGTGTTATAATAACCGCTACAAATACAACTCATTATATACACTATAAACACTTTAAATGAGACAGACATGTAGATGTTTCTGAAAGATGTTTTCTGGAGGGATGGTTATTTTTAAATCATACCCTATTTATTGCATCAAAATGTGTTAATACTTTACTATATTTAAGGGTGGATAATTTTATCAGTTGTTTATTGCAACAAAACATAACTACAATAACTTTGTCTAGTGCTCTTATAAATGTTTATAGCATGATTTGTGAAAATTTAACTATACTGAATGACATACAGTAGCATAGACTTCTTCATGACTAGTTTTGCGTATTTCATTTCATTTCATTCTGTAACTACATTCTACAGATCTGTGTGTACTGGTGTTAAATGCTACTGTTTTTGACAGCATTGATAACATTTATGACAGATAATATCATGATAATTTTTGCGTTTCCCTTACCGAATGTCATATCCTGTCAGCAAAAACCTGTCCATGGGCTTTTTTGATTGCTTTCAGTTTACAGTTTTTTCCAATTGCTAACATCCCTTTGTCCAATCTATAATCATATTTTCAAAACTCTAAACACAATTAGCAAAACATCCGTCTGTTGTGACCATACCGTTAACACAATTCATGTTGTTTTCACACAATATTCAGTCAATTATCACATTTCTAAAATGCTTACATTTTCTTTTTTTTCATACAACCTTACCCCATACCAAAATCATGGATCATTCTTATCTTTTTTACAGATGCTTAAACACAGCCCCTATTTTTTTCTATAATGACTCATTGAATTTTAGACAGTATATTGCCAAGAATGAACACATTCAACACTTAAAAATGTAAAATGGGTTTCAGTTGAAGGTAACTAAGTTACAAAAAAACAATGAATGTTTATATTGTGTACTGTATGCAAGTAGAACTGAAACATGACAAGTAATGCAGTTTTTGTAAAGCCATCAACTGTTAGGATTTTGACAGTCACTGTGCTATGATTGACTATATGTTCCTGATGGATAGAAAAGTAGTGCTAAAGTTTTGACCGAATGACTCGATTTTGAATCATTTGAACCTCATAGCTGGTTACGGGCCTGAGTCCTACTGTAATGCACATATCTAATATAATGTTCCCAACAGTTCCCCAAATGTTCACTTAAGACATAACAGATTTTGTTTGCGTGAATAGCCTACTTAAATACTGTAATTCTGTGTATACAGTATGTGTATATTTATTGGGATCGCGCGCTGCCGGAAGCACATTTACCTGTATCAGTCAGCAGCAGTGTGAGAAGCGAGCAGAGAAAAAGGTAGGCCTACTCCTCTCAGAAAACATACAAATAAAGATCATTTTAGACTTTAATTATTATTTAGAGCATTGGGATTGCTAGATGAGGGTTTAATGAACTCATTTTTGTGAAAACCCCAAATTCAACTAAAATCGACATTTTTCACTTTTTTTGTCTGTAGCTCAAAATTAGACCGTGCGCATTCCGACTCATTTTGCCAGCACGGGTCCCATATAAAAGATCACCAGTCATCATCCAAATTTAATTTAGAACAGCGAGCTGCGAGAACAGCTTACATTTTGAAAAACCAGCAGTACTCCGACAAGAAAAAGTGTGTACGTCTGCTCAGACCCTGACGTGACGCTACGCACTTTCTCAAAATCAAGACATAGATCAAATATATGTGTATGCATGCTTTTTAAATGTGACCCTTAGTGTCCAGTGGCAGCCTCCAGATGGATTCTGGCAAGATCGGGGCAGTATTGGATTGGCCCCAACCGTGTTCAGTGAAACAGCTTCAGTGCTTTCTCCTTTTTTTCTTTTTTTATAGAAGATTCATTAGAAACTTTGGCTCCATTGCATAACCCCTCTCCGGGAGCTTTTGGCAGTGAAGGTGGCATTAGAAGAGTGGAGACATTGGTTGGAGGGAGCCAAACACCCATTCGTCATCTGGACAGGCCACAGAGACCTCACTTACATCTGAGAGGCTAAGAGGTTGAATTTCCATGCAGGTTCACTGGGCCCTTTTCTTAACCGATTTGACTTCACTCTCTCTTACCACTCGGGTTCAAAAATTCCAGATGTGCTCTCAAGGCAGTTTGGCTCACTGAACGAGTAGTCCACACTGGAACCTATCCTGTCTATGTCCAGAGTAGTGGCCAGTCTCAAGAGGACTTTGTCCCTAACAAACTATGCTCTGAAGTGTTACAGTGGGCACATGCTTCCCTCCCCTCTGGTCACCCTGGAGTAGAAGAACTTGCAAGCTCATCCAGAGGAAGATTTGGTGGCTGAAGGGCATTTGTAGTTGCTTGCTCTGTGTGTGCCAGAACAAGGAACCCAGAACCCTGCTGCATCCACTGCCCATCCCTAGACATCCATGGTCCCATATATCCTTGGACTTTGTCACGAGTCCACCAGAGTCCCCTGATAATAGAGTCATCCTTGTGGTGGATAGATTTTCCAAAGCGTGTCACCTCTTACCACTACCCAAGCTCTCCTCAGCAAGTCAGGCAGAAGAGCTTCTAATGTGGCACATGTTTAGGATCCATGGCTTCCTCCAAGACATGTGCTGCGTCCCAATTCACCTACTTATACTATGCCCTAAAAGTATGTACTCTTTTTGTGAAGAAAAAGTACATAGTTTTAGTATGTAGCAGAATAGTAGGCACGCTTTGGGACATACATATGCCTGTCCGTCGGTCTCGCATATCCGCCATGTTTGTATTTTTTAAATTTGAAGTTCTGATCGAATCCTCGTCCACCGCGCAAAGTGTTGTGGGCAATATTAGCCGTTAGAGTGTGCATCGATCTGCACTTCAAGTTTTAATCTCTAGTAGACCATCCGGGAATCTTTGGCATACTCTTTTCAACATACTATGATTAGGGCCATACTAATTGTTTTTTTTAATACTATTTAGGGCGGATAGTATGCGAATTGGGACGCAGCAATGGTCTCTGACCGAGGCCCACAGTTCATCTCCAGACTCTGTAAGGCGTTTTGGCTGCTTCATCAGATTAGATCAGATTAGCCTCTAGGATCCTCCAGATTCTCCTTTTAACCACACTCTAAAAAATGCTGGGTTAACTATGGACAAACCCAGCGTTTGGGTTGCTTTCAACCAACAGTTGGGTTAAATGTTTAACCCAACTTTCTGGGCAGTAACCCAACCGCTGGGTCAAAAACAACCCTGTCGCTAGGTTTGTCCATATTTTACCCAGTGCTAGGTTGTATTTAACCCAGCATTTTTTAGAGTGATTTTAGAGTTCCATTGCAGGTGGAATCTTGTAAATTGGCAAAAAATGTTTCATCAGTCCCTTTAAGATCCTCGGGAAGTTAAACCCAGTTTCTTACACTCAAAAAAATGCTGGGTTAAAAACAACTCAACTTGGGTTATTTGGCAACCCATTGCTGGGTAAATATTGGACAGAACACATGCTGGGTTATTTTGACGCAGATGGTTGGCTTAAATGTTTTTACCCACCATGCTGGGTTGTTTTATTTAAGTTAAGTAAGAACACCCATGGACAAAATACAAGACAAATTGGATTTATTTGGGTGAATACAGCATAGTTTACAATATTACATACATTTAAACTCGTTTAACAAGCATTTTAGACATAAAAAATTTTACATTTAAAAGTAGCATTTTAATTTAAGTGTATTCAACCGTTCTCTGTAATCGCTTTTCACCGAAATAGTGCTAATTCTCGTGCTGGTGTGTCGCTGAAGGCTGAAGAAGTGCACCAAATTGGCGAGAACGGCTCTCTCCTGTAGAGGACTCAAAAAGCCCGCGCTCTGACTGTAACTCAGCAGTTGGGTTATCCGTTCAAAGACAGGCTCAATCCAGCAGCTGGGTAGAAAAAAATAACCCAGCATTAAAAATGACCCAGCAACTTGGTTACAGGAAAAACTACCCAGCACATCGGTAAAAAATAATAGTAGAAATAACCCAATAGTCAAGTCAAGTCAGTCAAGTCACCTTTATTTATATAGCGCTTTTAACAATACAGATTGTGTCAAAGCAACTGAACAGCATTAATTAGGAAAATAGTGTGTCAATAATGCAAAATGACAATAGTAAACACTAATTTTTCAAAGGCAATAAAATGACCCAACAGGCTGAACCCAGCATTTGTGTTAAAAAAAATAACCCAGCATTTTGGTAGAGTGTTCTGCCCAGATCCATGAGGATTCATCCATCACTTTTCATGTCTCCTGAATAAAGCCTGTTGTGTGTTCTTCTCTGTCCCCAGCCAGCAAGCCTGTCCTAGTACCCCATGACATTGACGGTAAACCCGCTTGTTTGTAGTGTGTGAGTGTGTGTGTGTGTGTGTGTGTGTTTGAGTGTGTGTGCGTGTGTGTGTGTGTGTGTGTGTGTGTGCGTGTGTACTTGGTATTTATCACGTTATGGGTACAAATGTCCCCACAAGGATAGTAATACCAGTAAATTTTGACCTTGTAGGGACATTTTTTAGGTCCCCATGAGGAAACAAACTTATAAATCACACAGAATGGAGTGTACTGAAAATCTAAAAATGCAGAAAGTTTCCTGTAAGGGGTAGGTTTAGGGGTAGGGTTGGTGTAGGGCAATAGAATATACGGTCTGTACAGTATAAAAACCATTACGCCTATGGAGAGTCCCCACAAGGATAGCAAACCAGACATGTGTGTGTGTGTGTGTGTGTGTGAGAGAGTGTGTGTGAGTGTGTGTGTGTGTGTGTGTTCTACAATAGAATATACGGTCTGTACAGTATAAAAACCATTACGCCTATGGGATGTCCCCACTTTTCACAAAAACAAACCTGTGTGTGTGTGTGTGTGTGTGTGTGTGTGTGTGTGTTTGATGCAGATAGATGCAAACATAGATATAGTATGGACTGTATCTATGTGGTTTGGTATGTCTGTTGGAGAGTACAATGGTAGGTGTTTGTCTAGCTGACTGACATGAGTATCTTAATATTTTAACTGAATAAAGTAAAATAGTGCAATTGTTAATCATGACTGTGCACCAAAGTATGTGTTTTAATATAATGTTTTAACAGAATAAAGTAGAATAGTGCAGTTGGTCACCATTGGTGTGCATTGTTAATGAGTAGTTAGTTAATTTAGTTTTTTTTAGACTTGAGTTTTCTGTATGAATTTATGATGTTGATTTATTAGAATTTTATTAATATCCAAATTTATTTGTATTATCGTGCATTTTATTTATTTATTAAAAAATGTATTTGCATTTTATTTCGCATTAATAAATGATTTTTTCAATATATATGACCTGACTGGTTTCTTCGTTCAGAGCCCAAGCCCTCTAAAGATGACCTCCTTCAAAAAAGTGATCAAGCATTCTTTTAAACAAAAGTTATAATAAAAAGTTTAACAATAAGTAAAATCTCGTCAAGTTTTTGGAAAATTTTGAATGGACGACCAGCTAATGACCAGTTTAGACCAGTTAAAACCATGTTCCATCACAGCAACCAGCTTAGGGTACATTTTCAGGCCATGCAGTTAGTAGACAGATACTATATGTGTATCTGTGGCTTTAGCTATTATTACTAACAGTCCTATTACTGAACCCAAGACTTGGACTCAAATGTCTTCAAAATCAGTATAATGAATGTGTAATGAATTCTCTTTTGTGGCACCAGAGGACGCCACGGCCATCTGATCCAGTGGATGTAGAGGAAGTTCCATCGCACCTCGTCAGAGAACCCTCACATCTTCCTGTTAAACTCTCAGCTTGTCACGACTCTGCAGGCACCTGCAGGACTTCCTCTTTCTGCTTTCACTTAATAACTCTCACTTCATTGTCCTACCTTTCCTTCGCTTTTTTGCAAGACATCTCCTAACTCCCTCTTCAAGTCACCGGCTCATTGATTAAACGCGATTAATCACATCCAAAATAAACGTTTTTGTTTACATAATATATGAGTGTGTACTGTGTATATTTATTATGTATATGTAAATACTCACACATGTATACAAGACAAATATGTTGTTTATATATTAAATATATTTATATATAATAAATAATAATTTTTTAAAAGTTGTTTTAGATAAAAGTGTCTGCTAAATGACTAAATGTAAATGTAAATTATATAAATATAATTTTATGCATGTAAATATTTTCAAAACATATACTGTATGTGTGTGTATTTATATATACATAATAAATATACACAATACACATACACATTATGTAAACACAAAACGTTTATTTTGGATGCGATTAATCATTCGGCAGCACTACGTGAGACTGATAATTCTTCTTTTGTTTAATGGTCATCAGAAACCAATGCAGGCCGTGCATTAACCAGGAAACCCTTCAATGGGCTATCTACAATTTATGGATTTCATAGACATTTGCCATTTCAAAACGACCCCAGAATGCAGAAATAAGCACCAGTCCCATCTGAATCTAATTCAATATGCCTAGGCTATCCTTTCCAATTTAAAATATCACAATCTGATAATAACACAATTCCTAAGCAAAATCTCTCAACTTTGAGCCGGTGCTCAAATTGATGCTACTCTTTTAAAGTAAGGCATTGTCCAGATTTAAAAAAAATCACATTATGTCCGAACTAATATAATGAGGTATAAATGTAATTTTAAAAAGATTTATAATTTTAAAAATCTTTCGGATTTTTCTATATTGGCCGTTTAGCCTATTGTTTTATTATTTTACAGATTAAATTGATGATGTGTAGCTCCAGACTCATCTGGAGTTGAACCCACCGCATGAGTAACAGAACAATCTTGGATGCCCTGGGGGTAAGCAGATAAACATCAAATTTTAATTCTTGGGTGAACTATCCCTTTAAGCCACTAGGACAGAGCGACGGTAGAGTGTCCTCAACATAAATCCTCAATACTCGCTCCAGACTGAGCACGCATGCGCAGCTCCTCCGGCTCGGCGATAGAGGAGTGAAGTGAAAGCACCAGTGCAACAGTTTGAATGGCTTTCATCAGTGCATCAGAATCAGTGATGGGGGACTGGAGCAGCGTTCACAACCAGACAGGTATCATCCACACCACCCTACTCTTAAACATATGACTTCTGAAAAGTGTTTGTTTCTGTTAGGTTCGAGCTTTGAGTTGCTTTATAGCACAAGTTTGTTCGGTGGCACTTTCTTTTAGTGTTCTTCTTACACAAATGGGTAACACTTTATTTTACGGTGCCCTTGTTACACATGCTACATGTACTTACTATTGTAATAAATTATGCACAATTACATGAAAGTAAACGTAAGGCAAACCCTAATCCTAACCCTAACCATATAGTAAGTACATGTAGTTAATTATATTACTCAGTAGGCCTACTTAAATGTATAATTAGGCTACACGGTAACAACGACAATAAAGAAGTGTACGTACATGTAACATATGTTAACTTACATGATGCAAGTAGGCTACTATGGAAATGATAGCAAATTATAACTATTACATAATTACAAACTCTAATCCTAAACCTATAGTAAGTCAATTTGAAGTAAGTTGTTAATTATTTTTAGTAGCCTACTAATTTGTAATACAGTGTGCACTGAAACAGGGATACCGTAAAATAAAGCGATTGTTCGCTTAACAATCATCTACCAGTTGTAATTAACAACATTACCGATTGAGTTTGAATTTGTAAATAGATAATATACAAATATATTCTGTACTGTATTTACAATACCTATTTTTGAACAATGTGTGTAGGGGGAGAAAACGAACTTCTCTTTAGATGCGGTTTTAATGAAGTGTGTGTGTGTGTGTGTGTGTGACAGAGAGAGAGGTTTATTGTGTGTATTAACAGCAGACAGGATGATATGAGAGCAGGAAACGCGTCTTGTGCAAATGACAGCGGTTCTCTGATCGGAAACACACACGCTATGCGCTTCGAGCGGCTTCCTGTTTCTTTCTTCATCTTGTGTTTTCTTTTATTTCGACTTGAGGTTGACCCATGTCACTTTAAAAACCTGTACGCTGTTTTTTTTTTTAGTGGAACACTTATGTAGACGTTTTCATGCTGCTCTTATCCACACACACACACACACACACACACAAACGTGATAAATACCAGGTACACACACACACACACACACACACAAGTTCATAAAAGTATGAAGCTAAAGGCCTATTCCAAGCGTGAGGAATGGAGCAAACTTTAAATCATGTAGGCTGCTCTAAAAATGAGCTTCAGTTAAAATAAACAGGTGATGTGTTTCTAGGTAAATGCTGTAATTTTATATACTATATTAATTACAGTTTCCATGGTTTAAAACAGTGGTACAGTTTATTATTTATTATATTTTTTAAATATTTTTGTGTTTCAGGCGTTGCTGATAAACACACTGCCCCTCTGAGCCCCTCCTAAAAATCTTCAATATTATGTTCTCTGCACATTTTCAGTTAAAATTTGATAGTCTACAGAACATTACACTTATCTCTACACGGTGGAAAACGCAGTCATGTGTGACGTGAGGCAGCAAAACTCGACACAGGAAATCTACTGACAAACAGATGCGATCTTAATTTGTTTATTGAACCAGTTATCCGTCAAGCTTGAGTGAGTTTAAGGCAAGAAATATTCATAGCTGCATGCTTGAATGTTAAGGTAGGGGGTCGAACCCTGAGTCTATATCATTATCTTTATGTCTATTCCAAAATAGTCTGTAATGAACCTATCTTAAGAAATATTCACTAGAATAAAAAGTGTGACAAAATGCAGAATTTGAGGTGGCCCCAGTCTCCACTATATATATATACATTTGGACCAGAAATCTTGTGTCATTAAAACTGGTTCATGACCATGTTATTTGTTAATCAGGCTTTTACAGTACGGCACACACCTGCTTTACAGTTTCACTTCTCACTAGCAGAACACTAGTGCACAAAAACAACAGTGCAGGAGGAACAGCCGAAAAATGGGTGTAGAATGCAGAGCAATCTGAGATTCTGCTCACATAAACCAATCTATGGCATTTTGGATACTTTTACTTTGGTTTAGCTTTTGGTTATCTGTATCTTCCTACTTTCTACTTTTCTAATCTCTTGTTCTTGATGATGAATTAAAGGAACAATTCACCCAAAAATGAAAATTAGCTGAAAATGTCTTCAGCCTCAGGCCATCCGAGATAGAGATGAGCTTGTTTCTTCATCAGATTTGTAGAAATGTAGCATTGCATCAGTGTCTCAGAAGTGGATGCTCTGCAGTGAATGGGTGCCATCAGAATGAGAGTCCAAACAGCTGATAAAAACATCACTGTGCAGATTTCTCTCCTGATTCACACCAGAACACTTTTTCACTGGAGGAAGCATTATTATGAATTATGGACTCGTATTGTAACTAAAAGCAATGGTTTTAAGTTAAAAATGTCTTGATGATGGTCGTTATTTGATGGATTATTTGATGCCCATCCAGACACCGCACGGTCAGCGGCAGTCAGATGTCCTGTGTGTGGAGCAGCAATAAGACACACTGGAGCGGCGGGACACCGGAGTGTAAACGTAAGCCTGACACACTCATAAATGTGGAATTATGGACTCGTATTGTAACTAAAAGCAATGGTTTTAAGTTAAAAATGTCTTGATGATGGTCGTTATTTGATGGATTATTTGATTTGATTATTGTGATGTTTTTATCAGCTGTTTGGACTCTCATTCTGACGGCACCCATTCACTGGGGTGAGTCATTGAGTCAGCATTCATTTTTGGGTGACCTGTTTCTTTAAATTCAGTCTGAGCATGGCAGCATTGTTCTGGGCTCACGACAAAACCAGTCATAAGGGTCAATTTTTCTAAATTGAGATTTATACATCACATGAAAGCTGAATAAATACACTTTCCATTGATTTGTTAGGATAGAACAATATTTGGCTGAGAGATTTTTGGCATAAAAGAAAAATAGATCATTTTGACCCATACAATGTATTGTTAGCTATTGCTACAAATATACCCCAGCGACTTAAGACTGCTTTTGTGCTGCAGGGTCACATATGAGATGCATTAGAGTTGTGAACACACATTTGTGAACAATTCAAAACAGCATCTTGACTTTATCAGTAGAGACAGGCCAATATCTTGACATTACATTTGTTAAAGAATCATTCATACAGATTGTTGGACAAAAATATGAAACTATTCTTATTTTATAATAATGTAAAGAATACAATAATATATTTGCATTAGGATTTGAAAAGGGCTTGTGATTTAAGCACAGTTTACTAGGTGATAACTTGATTAGGATTCAGAACTGCTCCGAGTGTCTCTTGGAAGTTCCCTCAGTCATGGAAAACATGTTAAAATTGGAAAGCAGTCTCCTCTGTTCACCAAGACTTTAATCAGTGAATTACAGTTAAGCATCTGTTACTGTCATGCTCTCACTGTGTGTTTGCTCTCTGTGTTTGTGCAGCTCTGTCTCGGTTCGAGGATGATGGCTTTCGTTTAGCTCTTCTGGTGTCCTTCATCAGCTCAGGCATCATCCTCGTCATGAGCATCATCTTCATCACTTCCTGTCTGGCGAGACACGTGAAACGCGAGGAGAGGTGAGAGACGGATTGAGAATAGCCAGAGCTCTCAAAACCCGGTGCATCGTCTACAGCTTTAAAATCATTCCAGCGCCATTCATTCCCTTCTGATAAAAGTGTGCTTAATTGTATTAAATGAGCACTTGTAGTGTACTTCAAATCAGAAAAGTATATTCTTAAAAAACTGTACTTGCAGATAATGTGATATTCATGAAATAAAAGGCCATGTAAGAGTTTTTATAGGGACACTTTCATGGCTATGTTTCTTAACATACTTAAATACACTTTTAAAAATTGCACTTAATGTCAAATTAAGTTTCACTTTACAGTACATTTTAAATCATTGTTTTAATAATCTTTTGTCATGCTTTAAAGAAGTGCACTTATTCTGATGTTAAATTGCTTGATAATAATTGTAACCGTAGTGTGTTATTTGATATTACATTTAAAGTTAATATATTTTAAATGTGCTAAATTGCAACTTCATCATTACAAATATATTGAAATACTGATTGGTCAAAATTCAAATAATTGCATTAAATATGAATTTAAACTGTAGCATGTTTTCGTTTAATTGCAATTTTTGTATGTATTTTATTTTACAGTAATAGTAATCAACAACAACATGCACACACATATGTTAGGGTTAGGGTTTAGCTTAATTGCTTGTAATTATCCATAATTTACTGTTATTGATGTAGTAAGCGCATGTAAAATGTGTAATGAAGACACTCTAGAATGAAGTTACCTAATTAACATGCAATCAAGTGTCCAAAAAAATACTCTTTTAAAAAGTATGCTAAAGTATACTTTATACACTTGTACAATAGGCTTGTGTGAGAAGCAGGCCCATATTTCAGCAGTGTACTATAGATGCTATACACTCTCTCCAAAACCCCGCGTTCAAATGTTGTCAGCAAACCCAAGTGGACATGATTCAGAATGAGCTCACATCAGTCGTCTCATGAGGAGAGAAAGGCAGATGTGAAGGAAGTCAGTTAAAGCCACTACTGACGCGGATGACTGTAATGAGTGTGTCTTGTGTGATGTGTAGGGCAAGAAAAGCTGGAGCGTCAGAGTTTTGGCAACAAATAGACGTTGAGGATGTGGAGATGCAGAGAGAGGTGTTACACAACCAGAAAACCACAAACCACAACAACAACAACAGCAGCAGCAGCAGCAGAGGAGAGAGACGGCACACAGACAAGCACATCTACAGCCACGGAGACCTCCACACTGCCTGCAGGTACTGTCCAAACACGCTTCAAAATAGACCAAGACACATCTGCAGAAACACTCAATATGCTGCCATCACAAGGATAAAGCAAGAAAGAGTTCACACAAAAATGAAAATGCACTCACTCTCAGGCCATGCAAAATGTAGATGATTTTGTTTCGTCATGAGAACAGATGTAGAGAAATTTAGCACTACATGCCAAACCAATACTTGCTCCGCAATGGATGCTCTGCAGTGAATGGGTGCCGTCAGAATGAGAGTCCAAACAGCTGATAAAAACATCACAATAATCCACAAGTAATCCACAGCACTCCAGTCCATCAGTTAACATCTGGAGAAGACAAAAGCTGAAACAAATCCAGCATTAAGACACTTTTAACTAAAATACCAGTCCATAATCCATAATGAAAGTAAAAGTGACGGTGTGTGTGGTGGATAATTGTGATGTTTTTATCAGCTGTTTGGACTCTCATTCTGACGGCACCCATTCATTGGTGAGCAAGTGATGCAATGACATTTCTCCAAGTCTGATGAAGAAACAAACTCTGACCCAAGGATGAGCACATTTTCAGCAAAGTTTCTTTTTTGGGTGAACTGTTCCTTTAAAATACAGTTATTGTATTAAATCCCTGACCTGAGATTTAACTGTCTGAAACTTTTTTAACGTTTGTGCAACATTTGTCCAGCCAGCGTCAAAGTTTGTCCTGACAAACTTTCCCTTTGTACTTTCCATGCATTGATCACATTTATGCATGTGAAGTTGAGGAGCATCACGCTGGCCTGCACTCATTATGATGAGATGTGTTTTTCACAGGGGTCTTCATCAAGGGAAGCCCTGTCCTCCGAGCATCCATCCGTCCCAGTTCTCTCTGATACTCAGTCCACCCACTGACTACCTCATAAACACACACATGGGCCCCGTCGATGCCCGCGGTGCGTTCCCTGTCCCCCGTGACGCTGCAGAGGACAGGCACTTCTGCAGGCCGCTTCATGACCCGCTCTGGAACGGACCGCACCCGTACAGCCCACATCCACCGCCTGTCCAGATGATGTCTATATGAGGATGTGCTGATGACCGTGGAGGATTTTGTGTAATAATGATGCAAACTGGGACTGGTCATGAGACAAGACCTCAACTGAGAACTGTTATTTTGTTGTTATGTGTGTATTGAATTTTCTTTGCACTTAACATGCTATTGCACTTGATACTGGCCAAACATCAGTATTTAGTTTTGAGTATGGAGTACAGTACACAACAGGCAACAATAAATGTTTTAAATAGCTGTATAGTAAATTGTTATAATATGACTACTTGACCTGCAACATTACTGGATGTTTGCATACAGTATGCCTCATTCCCTTGACATTAAGAATGTAGAGTTTGCAGGAAAATAATCCAAAGGCACACCAGACAGACCGATGTCTTGAAGGACCCTGATGCTGATGCTTGACACTGTCCATAAGCCAGACTTCATGAAACAGCAGCACAATTATTTTCACTTATCTGTTAATATAAAAAAAATGTTTAAAATATTCCAAATAATCAACCAACACAGAATTCTCTCATTTACTCAGTATAAGGAAATTCTGTAAATATGCTTTATTGATGCACACTTGAAATAATCATTATATCCTCATGGAAACAACGTCTCAAATGTGTAGATTGATTTTTTTTTGTACGCAAACTAAAAACCAAAGCAAGCTTTAAAATGTGGAGATTTCAGCTAGTGTTGGATATAATGTGTGAATAAAAACTGACTACCACTCTAAAGTGGCACACTGAATTCCTTTCAAATGTTGTGCAGATTATAATACTGTGCACTTTTTGATCATTAGTTTTATGAATTAGAGCTGGGGTTCTGAGGTGCACTGTCCTGCAACCCTAATCACACAAACCTGAACAAGCTCTTCAAGATTACTACAAAGTCACAGGCAGGTGAGTTTAGTTGGAGCTAAACTCTGCAGCAACCTTGAGGGCCAGAGTTAAGAAACACTTAATTAGAGTAGCCTATAATAAAACCATAAGCGAATGCCATTTGTTCCACACATTCATTGGCCAGCAGCGCCACGCCGCGGTTACTTATAAAACATGCACGTATTGTGTACGTTTTGTCTGCATCTGAAGAGGCAAAAGTGACAGAAAACTTAGACAAATGAAATACGTGCAACTCAATGACTTTACTCAATTCTGTTCCAATTCGCTTCGAATCAGGAATGTGATCGTTATAACCACCAGTCAGTTACTGTTCTGAAGCTGCATGCTGTTCGTCGACAGTATGATGACAGGTAAAAGCTCATGCATTCACTTTTCACTCAGTCACTAAGGCAAATATGCCAAAATTGTACCTTTAGGGGTACAATGGCTGGGGCAGAACCATTAAAGGGACATCTGTATGCTTTATCTACCCTTAAAAGTTTGATAGTAGGGTACTGTCATGATTTCACATTCTAGTTTTGGCTCAGATCTGAAGCAGTCTGAGCGATGGAATTTATATTTTGGAGGACATTTACACCTGGTCTTTTCACAAACGAATAGCTATCAGAGCAAACGCATGAAGTGACTGTAAACAGGTCCTGAAGTATCTGTTTCTTTTAGGGGCAGAAAAGGTACAGGTGTTGGGGCAGTGCCGTTGCGCTACAGCCGTCCCAAGTTCGAATCCCGACTCGAGGATCTTTCCCGATCCTGCCTCCCTATCTCTCCCACTTAGCTCCTGTCACTTCTACACTGTCCTGTACTAGTAAAAAAAAAAAAGTACAAAGGTGTCCCTTTAAAGGTAGTGTCTGGGGGGGGTTACAACCCTATCTGAGGGTTGTCCCCCCTGAAAATATGATTAAAAATCATGCTGTGTATTGTAAATAACAATGTTTTATACTGTAAATAATTGTGTAAGTAGTAAAACAACACAAACGGGGCAAAAATGGGTTTTAAGTTAAGAAACATTTTGAGTCTCCCCCTCCCTTGCCTCACAGTGCTTTGGTCCAAATGCCTGCTTTCCTCTTTTACATCACCTACACCCACACACACACACACACACACACACACACACACAGTCCGGTGACAGAGAACAAAGCCAATAGTTGTGGAACTCCAGTAAGTAGGCTGTCTAGGCTATTTTATTCACTTAAACATCGGATGAAGTGATTATTTGCTCTTTAATACAGATGATGCCAATGTATTTTTTGATGAGTCCGCTATGTTAGCAATAATAACGTTAACTGCTTGAGGGAAAGGGTTGCCAGGTTTCAATAACAAAACCCTCCCAATTGCTACTCAAAACTAGTCCAAACTATCTGCATTTCGAGGGGTCCCCCTGTAAAAATCGCGTTCCGGGGCCTAAAATACACATTAGGAGGGTCGCTTCAACCCGCAGCAACAGTGATAAAGTAGCCCAATTCCACGGGAAAACTGCGGACTTGGCAACACTGTGACGGATAGTAATGTCTACAACGGACATGAGCGCTGTCTCGGCACGACCACAACAGCTTGAAGTTGTCTAATTTGGCACAGTCTCCCTCCTGCATTAATAGTAGTAAGCAATTCCTCTGTGTATACATATCCTTAAAAGTACAATTTTTGCTGTTTTATTTGTGTCCCCTTGAAAAATTGCTTTTGAGAAATTTTATGTTTATTTCCCCCCCCAACTGTTAGACAAAATTTTCGCCCCTGCACATAGCACAACACATAAAATACCGGACCAGGAACAAAGGACAGACTACACCTTATAAACGGAAGCATGGCGTGACAGTTCCCGGACGGCGTGTCCTCGTGCCGCAGGAACAACAAAGGAGGGATGGAGGGGAGCTCAGGAGGAAGTTCGGGTGGAGGACGGACACCCGGGATGAGGATGGCAAACAGAGTCCAGGGTGGAACTGACGGAGGGAGGAGCCAGGACGGAGACAGAAGGAGCCAAGGCGGGTCAGACAGAGGGAGGAGCCAGGGAGGAGACAGGAGGGACTTGGAGCAGGTGGAGCCAGGAGGGACCCAGGCCACAGCCGTGAAGGAGACCCACGGTGGAGCCGATGGAGGGAGGAGCCATGGTGGAGGAAGCGCTGACGACTACGGGGGGCCGACCAACGGCGGCGGAGCAGGTGGAGGTGGAGCCCGAGGCAGAGACGGAGAGCTGATGAGCCAGGGCGACGAGGAGGATCCGGAGGGCCAAGGTGGAGCAGATGGCTCAGGCAACCGAGGCGGAGGCGGGGATCCGGAAGGCCGCGGTGGAGCCGGTGTGACAGAGGACCGCGGAGGAGCCGGAAGGAAGGAGGAGCCTGACAGAGCCAGAGGGACGAGGGAGCCCGGCGGAGCTGGTGGACTGATGGGCCACGGCGGAGAGGAGGGAGCTAGGAGACATGGTGGAGCCGCTGGGTCGACGGGCCGAGGTGGAGTCCGGGACTCAGAGGCTAGATGCGGAGACAAGGGATCCTCCAGCCAAAGTGCCGATGGAGACTGGCAGACCCGCGGAGATCCCACCGCACAGATGGTGGGCTGAGGGTGAGCTGAGGGGCTGCCAGACGACAGCGGTGGAAGAGGCAGGAGCGGGAGGGTGGGTGGGCATTTGTGAGCCTCCGGGCTTTCAGGGCTGGTGTGCTCTGCCCACACACACCAAATCGCGGAAGGGATGCTCCAGCCACGGCGACGAGGGAGGATGGCAGACCCGCGGCGCTCACACCATATTGATGGTAGGCTGAGGGCGAGCAGAGGGACTGCCAGACGACAGCGGTGGAAGAGGCAGGAGCGGGAGGGTGGGTGGGCATTTGTGAGCCTCCGGGCTTTCAGGGCTGGTGTGCTCTGCCCACACACACCAAATCGCGACTCCCAGCACCGGGAGCGTGTCTGACAGGGGAACGACAGGGCTGGCAGACAGTTCAGGGCAGACAGAAAGTTCATAAACGGCCTCCATGGCCGAAACAGGACTGACAGGGAGTTCAGAAGAAGGCGGGAGGAGAGCGGGCAGGTCGGTATATATATATATCCATCAAGTCCCGTTCAACATCCAGTAGTCCCAGATCCAGTTTAAGCTCACCCTCAGCCATGGTGCAGTGGACAGAGCTTCTCTCCGCGCTCTCGCTGTCCACGGCCTTCTCCCTCGTGGTGAGAGCTGTAGCCGGCTCTCACACCTGGTCTGACGTCACTTGAGGCTCAGGCTCTGAGAAGCAGACATTACTGGGAATCTAAATGTATGTATTGTAGAATCCACTTGTACACAGTTGATTGAGACTGCGTATGTAAATGCACATCATGCCACCAGAGGTCAGCATCAGCTTTCTGAGCAAGGACTGGAGCTGTGCTACAGAAGACGCTTTTGTCAGTGTGTGTGTGTGTGTGTGTGTACAAATTTACAGGAATGGACAATTGTGGCCTTTTGACTGAAACATTTAAGGGCCACGGAGAGTCACATTTATTACTAAACAGCAAGAGCTCTGAAGGTGAAGTGTGCATGTGACACTTTGTACTACAGAACAAAGAGAGCAGAACACAATGCATGACACAACATCCTAAAAATGTGATGCTCAGGCTCAAAAAAAGCGTATCTCTAGACCTAGAGATGCAGATTGGATGCACACAATAATTGAATGTGGCATTGATAGACATGAGGGCAATGAAAATGAAATAGCTATTGACTCTTGAGCTCTTGGGCCCAGTTCATCTGAAAGACTGTTATCAGAAAGTTCCTGCCTTCACGGCTCTCTGTTTTCATCCATTCACTTTGAGAAATGAAACACAACAAGGCACTCTGGAAAAGAGAGACAGAATTTATATAATTCCAGGATCAATAGAAAATTTCTTTCTATAAGAACTCCTCTTTTAATCGATCTTCTTTCTTTCTCTACTTGTTTGTGTACTAATCTATTGTATGACTGAAACTGCACTACAAATATATTTCTAATACTGACATAACACACTTCGCCCGTGACTACTGTACACTCAGTGTATAGCACATCCTCTCTTACAGTAGTTACACACTCTCAGGACCTCCAACATTTACAAAAAGCAACTCCTTTCACTGACACTTGAAAAATATATACATTTTAGATTTTTTTTTATAGATTTTTTTGAAAAAGGGGTTGGGGGGGTATTCTAATCATGAAAAGCAGCGTCATAAATGTACATTTTCATTTACTCTTTATTTAAGGAGCAATATTTACATCTTTGACTCTGTTTACCTAAATGTAGGCATATTTCATTCCATATAAAATTGCATGTTATTAATGTCGGCTATGTAAAATACTTCACTTACAATTTTGATAATTACTGTCAAGCTAAATAATCATAGCTGTTGGTTACAGAACAATCAAATTAACATCAAAAACAAAAGCTAGTAAAAGGCAAGTAAATATTACACAAGATATCATATCACAAAATTAAATACGTAATGACCAGCCTGTTTTCAATGATAGATCATTCACTGTTATGATTTGTTGTGAGGAAATCATTTCCAACTTTTAGAGTTGTCAGAAATGTTTTATTTTCAGGGTTTTTTTCTGTTGTTGTTGTTTTCATTAAAAGCTACTTCAATAGCTGCCTTAAATACAACATTATCAAATATTATACATGGCTGAAATGGGGTGTGCTATGCAGACAAATGTTTTTTATACATACCTGATTTCAAACACAAATTTATATGTGACAGCTCTGAGCCTGCTGTTTAATTGTCTGACAGCCCACAGAACTTACCCATAATGCCCTGCTACTAGCTCACACAGCTTATTAAACTTTAATGTCTTCTAAAGCGATGTGTGTGAGAGAGAGCTGGTGTCACACGCCTGCATTGGGCCGCTGAACTCCAAACGCAGTGATGAAGACATTGATGACAACTATGATGAAGATGCAGCCTGTGGTGATGTTCTCTAAGATGTTCAGCCTGAGATGTTTCTGCTCGTCATTCAGGTTCCACTTCACTGCAATCAGCAACAATAAACAGTTCAGAACCCACAGAACAATCCAGTGTGACTCGCATCAGCAGTGTTCTGATACTGCATCCTCAGCATGGCCTGACAGACACTCACAAAACATAAATACACTTTATTACAGTTTATGTCAGCTGCTTACACACAAAATCTTTACTTGTAACACTATTGTTAGAGAATAAATAGACATAATTAGTCAAAATGATTGAGAACATGATGATAATGATTTGTTTTTTTGCCAAACGAATGCAGTGTGATTGTATTTAATTCCTCTTTGACATTCAAGCTCGACATCCTGTGTGTGTGGCCAGTTCAGATTCAAACTCATTAATGAAGGGACGTCAATTACTGGGTTTTTTTGTCCAATCGCTAACAAGCATTGTTCAATACTGAAGCCACATTTTCAAGACTGTTCATACAGTCTGCATTACCAACATGTATCTTGGCCAAACAGTGGATCTCACCTCCAAAACTCACTCAGACCAACAAAACACTTCATACATGTCTCACAATAAGCTTGTTTCACTACCAACAATTCTCATTCAGAAAACATACATTTCATCCATAACAGACTGATCTAAAAACAAAAACTAAGCATTGCATAAATGATGAACTTTTATCTTTGAAGTTTGAATGATTTGTCACATAAGTATTGAGTAGAGTGTGTTGTGCTGATGTTGGTTTCCTCTGGGTTTCTCCCACAATCCAGAGACATACAGGACAGGTGAACTGGAGACTGTAGTGAGTGTGAATATGAGTGTGTGTGATAGACTGGCCATCTGTCCAGGGGCTTGTCCTGACTATGACCCAGGAAAGGCTCCAGCCTCATGACCCTACATAGGACAAGCGCTAGGGAAAATGTATGGAATAGATGGATGGATGTTCAGTACTGTGAGGGCTCTAGTCCTCCCTCTCTGCCACTCTTTTTTCCCCCACTAATGTGTCTTCTGAGTGTCAGAAGTCCGACCCCACCTCCGCGCGGTGACACTCTGGAAACGCTCAAGTAGGGGATTGCCTGTCAGGGCGATGTACGGTGGGGACTTCGAGAGCCCCGGACCGACACGGTAGCCGAGAAGGCCTGTCAGGAACCCTGAACATGAGTAGCTAACGGGGCCACAGTGAAGGTACAACGGCCAACCCCCACCTACCAGATAAAAATGGTTACGGAAACTCAACAATCAGGCTTTGATGCCCTATGTCTCGCTAGAGGCGAAGAGGACTAACTAATGTGTCTTCCCTGATCCATGTTTCCAAACAAAATCATTCCCAAGCCATCCATTTATCAAAAGATAAGCAAAAAGAAAGAAAGAAAGAAAGATGAAGAAGTACTAAAAAGAAATACTAAAAATAGGACATCTGGCTTGCCTTTCAGCTGAAATTGCACTTAGTTGTGTTTGGAATAATTATTATTCAATTTCATAATAAATATTCTGCTAAGATTTTATATTTCAATATAATTAGTGCAGAAATGGACAGAGCTATCGTTCTGATATGAATGTGCTTTTATCAGTTTTGAAAGCAGTGCGTTAACGTTTGAAAAATGTGCTGAAAATGTACAGTGTTTTGCCATTAGTGGAGTATGAATGACAAACGTGTTTGTGGGTTTTGAAAAATGTGGTCATTGCATGCATTTTGTCTGAAAGCAATGAAAAATGATTCACAGTTTGGTCTATATAGACTTCTGTATCGCTGAATGTGTGAACCATTTTGAAAATGTGGCTTCAGTATTGAACAATGCTTGTTAGCAATTGAAAAATGCTGTAAATGCTGTAAATGCTGAATTTTGACACTTAAACAATGGTATAGCTTGACACAGCGTTTAGTCATGACAAGTATGAGAATGCTGTAGGGCAAAAGGTATAGTGTGTGTGTGTGTGTGTGTGTGTGAGAGAAAGAGAGAGAGAGAGAGAGAGTGTGTGTGTGTGTGTGTGTGTGCGTGTGTGTGTGTGTGTGTGTGCGTGTGTGTGTGTGTGTGTGTGCGTGTGTGTGTGTGTGTGTGTGCGTGTGTGTGTGTGTGTGTGTGCGTGTGTGTGTGTGTGTGTGTGCGTGTGTGTGTGTGTGTGTGTGCGTGTGTGTGTGTGTGTGTGTGCGTGTGTGTGTGTGTGTGTGTGCGTGTGTGTGTGTGTGTGTGTGCGTGTGTGTGTGTGTGTGTGTGCGTGTGTGTGTGTGTGTGTGTGCGTGTGTGTGTGTGTGTGTGTGCGTGTGTGTGTGTGTGTGTGTGCGTGTGTGTGTGTGTGTGTGTGCGTGTGTGTGTGTGTGTGTGTGCGTGTGTGTGTGTGTGTGTGTGCGTGTGTGTGTGTGTGTGTGTGCGTGTGTGTGTGTGTGTGTGTGCGTGTGTGTGTGTGTGTGTGTGCGTGTGTGTGTGTGTGTGTGTGCGTGTGTGTGTGTGTGTGTGTGCGTGTGTGTGTGTGTGTGTGTGCGTGTGTGTGTGTGTGTGTGTGCGTGTGTGTGTGTGTGTGTGTGCGTGTGTGTGTGTGTGTGTGTGTGTGAGAGTGTTTGTGTGTGTGTGAGAGAGTGTGTGTGTGGCCTGTGTGTGCGTGTGTGTGCATGTATGTGTGTCTGTGTGATGGAAAGACTGCATGTCTTTCTGCTGAAAGGAACCTGAAAGGCGTTCAGATCACGCTCGGCTGGTTCAGAGAGCGATGGTGAGGTCAGCGGGTGCAGAACAGAGGCTCTGGAGGGTCAGTGGGAATGGGAAAAAGCGACAGAAAGGGAAAGACAGACAGAGAAAGGTTCTGCTGATATGTAGGTCAAAAAGAAAGAGAGAGAGCGAGTGGGGTGTATTGTGATGCCATTGTCATGTGCTGCTCCTCTAATCCCAAATTCACATTGAGTTTCACAGAGTGTTCCTGACGCAGACGTGTGCTTACGGTTTCAATTTACTGAATGAAGCAGTGCCTGCAGGGATTCTGTGAATTCACTCAAGAATTCAGAGAAGCAGCGCCACATGAGAATCACTGTGCAGAGACTGAGATGTTAGTCATCTTATTTGAAAATAAGATTAAAATGGTTTGGTTGTCTTTCATAGCTGGTCATTGGAGTATGCAGCACTGATGATGCTTTAAACTCTAATTCTAACAACAACAAAAACTTCCTTGCTCTCTGTAAGGTTTATAACAGAATTTAAGACAGAAATACACAACAACATCATTCTATGAGTGTTTTTGCTGTGACTGTCACCAGAACTGCTTTGAACTGAATAATGACACTACTGTCATCTGCAGAGCTGCTTTACATCTGAAATTGAATTTGTTTCATAATTGATAAAAAAAAAAAATTTTAATCTGTAAATATTCCAGATTCCAGATGAGCAGTGTCTAATTAACACTCCATCTCTCATTGTCTTCTCAGATAATGAAGTTTGCTCTCCACAGAAGGGGGCCTCTGTTTTCTAGATTTTCGACGAACTATAGAGATGATCAGTCCATGACTTAATATAAAGCTGCTTTGAAACAACCTGTATTGTTTAAAGCACTATATAAATAAATGTCAAGACTTAACTGTTGATCTCGGATCAGTGAGAGCAGAGAGACTTGACTTGCAAATATTCATTTTTATGAACTGAAACAGATTTTTTAACTTCTATGACTAAGATATATCACAATAGATGTCTCAGACTACAGAGCACTTGTGTTCTTCAGTGCTTCGTCTCTGTCAGATGACAGCACCAGTGTGAGTCATGACAGGCCACTAAATCGCTTCATGATGATGGGACTGCAAATGAGCGCTAATCTATAAACTAAATGATAATGTACATCCAGCCAGGTGTTATACCAGAATAAACCCTGAGAGGGTGATCAGGGTCAGATGGGTCTCGGATTACCCTGAAGGGTTAATAGCAAACAGTTTTGAACCTAGACAAAACAAACTAATTCAAACAAGACTAACATTTTAAGAGATGCTTTAAGAATGCATAAACGTACCACTTATTACTAAGCATTTCAATAAATAATTATGTGGACATAAAATATAGATTTGGGTTGAAACTTTTAAAATCTCACCTATTTATTATGTTATAATCCATTACAGTGCACAAAACAATCGTCCTGGCAACAAGATGAACATTGCAACAATGTTACAGTATACTACTAATACTGAGGCCCTTCAGTTTCATTTCACAGTAAATACGGTCGATAACTGAGGTGCAAGATGGTAATAGTTGTGTTTGTATAAGCGGTGTGACATCAGCAGAGTGCTTTGATGGCAGTGGGTGGGAATAACACTGTAGCTCCTGTGCTCTATCAGGTCCTGTAATCGTTGCTTTCCAAGTACTCTTAGATCCTCTGGGTACACAAGCCTCTGTTTACTCCAAAGACTAAGCTGGTCCTGGCTAGGGTTCAATCCACTCTATCAGCAAATCTGAAGGCTACACCATGTCCTCCAGAAATTCTCTATTGAGACTGATGTTGATAAGTGTTACAGAATTGACATAATGTTTTCTTGAGGTTGATGAGGTTAAATCTTCCACTACAAATAAAAAGCCCTCCGAGTGTTTGGTAAGTAATGTTATGATTGGTTTTGGACTTTTTCAGGAGATTGCAAACCACACTAATGACAGTTTATCGTCGTGATGCCAATATTTCTTCTGTTAATATTCCACTGAGCAATGGCTGATAGCAATGGTTAAACAAGTAAAAACAAAAATAAGACAATGACCATGAAGTTCAGTCAAGAAACTCTATTTGACACAAGCCGATAGATCCTTGACATGTAATCTGCTAGTAATCACATTGTATTCTACATGGTGCAAGCCATGGCCACTCATATATCTACAACCAATGTGCTTGCAAACTCCATATTAAAACCAGATATCACTGTTCCTCTGACACCCCCCTCCTCCCCCAGCACCACCTGTCTACATCTGTCACAGTGGACATGATGCATGTCAAATTGTGCAGCTGCATTAATAACAGCAACAGAGCGTGCAACACATCTAGTTCACCAAGACCAAATGCATAAACACTGTCATATACATTAACATGCTTAAAGTTGTCATGACTGAATTACTGTCAGTTCTAGATTAGATGTTACACCTACGTATGTCACCTGTCTGAGGAGTTAATAAGTATATTTCAGAAAATATAAGCAGGGTACAACAGGGCTAAAGGCAAACATTAAAGGGGTCATGACATGAGAGATCTTAAATTAGCCTTGATCATATAAAAGGTCTTTGTAGCATTAAAGTCAAATGCACCTTGAGCCCTGCTGTAAGGCAGGTGTCTGTGTGTGCTCTCATTCACCTGTGAAGATGAGCAGGATGCCCACTAACACTTGCAGACAGAGCGACAGGCTGATGAGCGTGATCAGGGACGTGTACAGGGTGTTTTGGGGCCCCTGCCCCAGCACGGCCTTCAGCTGCGAGGCGTTAGCCATTAGCAGAGCCACATCCAGCATGCTCTCCGCCGCACTCTTCTTATTAGCATAGTGATTCATGTTTAGAGGAGCATGTGACAGGCCGAGACTTTGAGAAAGCTACGAGAGAAACATGGAGAGAGATGACCGTTATCATGCTAAAGCCAATATTAAAGGTAACATATCATGAAAATCTGACTTCTCCAGGTTTTAAGTGCTATAATCAGGTCCCCGGTGCATCTACCAACCAAGGAAACGTGAAAAAGATTAACACAGTAACTTTGTTTTTGCAAGCCTTTGAAAAAATTAGCAAGTCTGATTTCGCTCCCCTAGTGACGTTGCAAAGAGATCTCATTATAATATTACCGCCCCTTAATCTGTAAAGTTACACCCACACCACCGTCATTTTGATTTCACAAGCAACAATGGTGTACCAGTTCTAATGCCATGACGAAAGTTTGAGCAAAGCATGTTAACTGTTTTGTCTTTGGCTGCACAGACAAGCACAGAATGACTGCAACACCTCTCCTCTTCCCCTTGTTATATGAGGCACTATAAACTTGGTCCACCCATTCCCTTCTCAGTTTTAAATGTTCCCCATCAGACAGGTGGGTCTCTTGAAGCAATGCAATAGAACATTGCATTTTTCTAAGCTGATTAAATATTTTCTTTCTTTTAATTGGGCTGCTCAGACCTTTCACATTATAACTGACACAAATTAAATTGTCCATTGGTAGATGTTGTATGTGTTAGTAACCAACATGTTCCAGTAATGTATTAAAAATAATAAAGTAAAAATAAAAATAAATAAAAAATCAGCTGTCAAAGGCAAATATTTAACATAAACGAAAACAAAAACATGAACTATATACATGAACAAGACTTCCACACATCCATTCGGCCAAGTTCTTGTCTCGCAGGCCAAATCCCGATGTAACAGGGGCAGGGAATTGTGACGCTGACTCCCTGGGGTATCAAAAGTGCACCGGGTGCGTGCAGCCATTCTGTTTTTGAAACACGGCCGCCTCCAAGAGTGATTTCCACTCAGAATTCAAAATATCAGCAAGCATCCGTCAATTTACAAACAAATCAATTATTATCCCGAAAATAAAGAAGAGAGGGGAAAAAAAAACATATGAATACGAATTATGTCCCTTTAAACGTATGAATCTCTACAAAGAACCACTCTCTTCTGTAATTTAACCAGAGTTTACTCACATTCTGAAGCAGAATTATCCAGTTTAAATGTAGGCTACTGCTTACATATTTTAAACGGTTCATTCCTTTTGCAAAAATGCTTGAAGATCTGCGTCGGACAACGCTGTGCTCACTCCACGTCCACCTTTACCTTGCCTTGACCATCTAGCCTTCAATATTTCTCTTACATGTCGGTCTCGTTCATCCACTCGAACTTTGATTCCCAGGTCCCGCAGCGGTAGTGCAGCATCCATCAGGGTAGGGAAAGTTTTTACTCCCATCTCCAGGTAGATCTTTATCTGTGCTGGATAGACGCACTGTGCTCGCCCGTTCTTCATCTTGAGCTGTTTCACTGCATCTCGCACCTGTGCTTTAGGATGCAAGTGTCGCCAAACATCTGTTAAACCTAATTCTCTAATTATTCCTAAAAGAGCTTTTACTTTTTTTGACTGTGGTCCCCTATCCAATGGCAACTTATCAACATGACTATCTAATACACAGTTAAAGTCCCCACCAATTAAATACATTCCTTCACCTTTCTGTGCCAACAGAGAGAAAACATTCTTGAAAAATTGTGGACAGTCTTCGTTGGGTGCATAAAGATTAAAAATCGTAATTTTTTTGCCTGAAATTGTTCCAACTACCATGATGTATCTCCCCTCTTTATCTTTGTATACTTGCTCCACATTAAAGAAGACTGACTTGGCAAACATGACTGCAACACCTCTCCTCTTCCCCTTGTTATATGAGGCACTATAAACTTGGTCCACCCATTCCCTTCTCAGTTTTAAATGTTCCCCATCAGACAGGTGGGTCTCTTGAAGCAATGCAATAGAACATTGCATTTTTCTAAGCTGATTAAATATTTTCTTTCTTTTAATTGGGCTGCTCAGACCTTTCACATTATAACTGACACAAATTAAATTGTCCATTGGTAGATGTTGTATGTGTTAGTAACCAACATGTTCCAGTAATGTATTAAAAAAAATAAAGTAAAAAAAAAAAAATCAGCTGTCAAAGGCAAAACTTATCCGTTCCTCCGTCTCCCCGATTCTGCTCTCCAAACTGTTTATTTGGCATTTTAAGTCCTCAACCGAGGTCTCTAATTTTGTCAGTGATATTTTCGTTTGTTTATGCCCCTCTTGATTTTCTTTTCTTAACGATTTCAGCTCTTCCATCACTTCAGAAAGTTCGGGAGCACACGGGCTAGCTTTAGCATGTCTGGCAGGGCTAGGTGATCGTTTTTTATCATCTCTTTCTCTCGAATTTTCATTTTTGGAAGTATTCTTGTGTCTGAAAAACGTCTCAGGTTACTTATGTAACCATGGTTCCCATCCCGTTGTAACAGGCGCAGGAAATTGTGACGCTGACTCCCTGGGGTATCAAAAGTGCACCGGGTGCGTGCAGCCATTCTGTTTTTGAAACACGGCCGCCTCCAAGAGTGATTTCCACTCAGAATTCAAAATATCAGCAAGCATCCGTCAATTTACAAACAAATCAATTATTATCCCGAAAATAAAGAAGAGAGGGGAAAAAAAAACATATGAATACGAATTATGTCCCTTTAAACGTATGAATCTCTACAAAGAACCACTCTCTTCTGTAATTTAACCAGAGTTTACTCACATTCTGAAGCAGAAATATCCAGTTTAAATGTAGGCTACTGCTTACATATTTTAAACGGTTCATTCCTTTAGCAAAAATGCTTGAAGATCTGCGTCGGACAACGCTGTGCTCACTCCACGTCCACCTTTCCCTTGCCTTGACCATCTAGCCATCGATATTTCTCTTACGTGTCGGTCTCGTTCATCCACTCGAACTTTGATTCCCAGGTCCCGCAGCGGTAGTGCAGCTGCACGCTTCAAACAAAACAGTCAATGAAGACGAAGAAGAGGATGATGTGTTCTCCCGGCGCCTATTTATACTGTAGTCGCACCGTTAGTGACGTCATGGCTGTCGCCGGCCAACGAGTTGGTGTTTTTTCAATGTATGCTTCAGACACGGGTCACGATGATGCGTTCTCCATAGCGACCCCTAGAGGACGCAGTTCGAAGTTCCCATGAAAGGGAACTCTGACTATACCTGAATTGATTATGTAAATCGGGATTTATTGCAACAATCCGACGGAGCTTAACTTTCAAGCGTTAACCATCTCCGTGACGTCACCGGAAGTTTGAGCTGAAACTTCACAGACACATTCTGGGGACACCAGAGACTTATATTAAATATTGTGAAAAGGGGCATAATGTGTCTCCTTTAAACTAATCCTATACCAACTACTGCACGACTATTTTTCGTTCACTGAAGCCTTTCCCTCGAGCCCGCTTTACTGATATTTTTCTCTGCATTTGACTATACTGACTATAGTGTGAGGGAATTACAGGCAAGGCAAGTTTATTTATATAGCACATTTCATACACAATGGTACTTCAAAGTGCTTTACATAAAAGAAATTAAAATAATCATAAAAAAATAATCACAACAATAAAACAACAAGGAATTTAATTAAAAATGATTTAAAAATTGATTTAAAATTAATTAAAACAGTCAAGAATAAAAAGTGATTATACATAAAATACAGTGCAGTCAGTTTGTGGCAGTTCAGCACAGTGCTCATTCAATAAATGCACAGCTAAACAGATGAGTTTTGAGTCTAGATTTAAATGTGACTAATGTTTTAGCACATCTGATCTCTTCTGGCAGCTGATGGCGGCAAAATAGCTAAAAGCGGATTCCCCTTGTTTTGTGTGAACCCTTGGTATTTCTAACTGATCCTAATGATCTGAGAGGTCTGTTAGGTTTATATTCAATGAGCATATCTGCTATGTATAGTGCTTTTAAGAGAGTCTCTAACGCACGTAATAATACTTGTTTTGGTGAAGAATAACTTTTATGAATTAATTTGTTTCATGATGCAAAGACTTGAAACCAAAGAAGCCCTGTAATTCTCATGTGTCTCAAAGCTGCCACAGGAGTGATCTGAAATCTGTTAAATCTGATGTAATCATTTTGGTGAAAGATTTCAAAAGAGTCATTTGAGTTTTGGGATGAATAAAAATTCTCACTTCAAGAACTGTTGTTTATCATGTAAATAGAGTTTGAATATCAGCCCAACTAATAGTGCACATGAGTACTGGCAGTAGAGGATGAGCTATTACCTTGATTTACAATGAACTGCAAAGCCCTTATTGAGCACACTGAACTTACAGAATGAATGGTATGGGATTCTTGGCACGAATGCATGATTTATCTAAAACTGTATTGACTGTCTGACTGAAGAGTTTCTGGTGTCATGAAGTAGCATGAAGAATAATAAAGAGAAAGAGAGAGAGTGCTGACTCTGGCACACTCGTGGTCTTACTGACTGAGGACTCAATTACTGCTCTTTCTTGACAAGTACACTCAGAGCCCTGAGCTCCGCTGAAGGATTTCCCCTTATCTAAAGTAAAAGCATATCTCACAGTTAATATCGTAATGCCCGCACACTAAAACCGCAATATAGTTTTGTAAAATCTAAATGAAGTATGCATGAATGTGCATGTATGTGTCTACACAGGAAAGATTTACCGCATATGTTTGTTATAATTGTTTGCCTGAACCTTCCTGAGAGAAAGCGTCACTGTTCATCACAACAGAGCAGTAAATATAACAGATAACTGAATATGCATGTGCAATGAATGATATTTGATGTATTATTTTTATGACTAATAGTCAAACTCCAATATACATGTGAAGTGTCGGTGAATGAGAGTTCAAACAGCTGATAAAAACATCACAATAATCCACAAGTAATCCACAGCACTCCGGTCTATCAGCTAACATCTGGAGAAGACATTTTTCACTTCAAACTGTTGCTTGCAGCTAAAATTATATATATATATATATATATATATATAAAGTTGTGCTCATAATCATATAGACTCGTATTTTAGCTGGAAGCTAAAATCATCTTAATGCTGGATTTGTTTCAGCTTTTGTCTTCTCCAGATGTTCACTGATGGACTGGAGTGCTGTGGATTACTTGTGGATTATTGTGATGTTTTTATCAGCTGTTTGGACTCTCATTCTGACGGCACCCATTCACCTGCAGTGAGACACTGATGCAATGCTGCATTTCTCCAGATCTGATGAAGAAACAAACTCATCCTAATCTCGGATTGTCTGAGGAAGACAATATTTTTAGCAAATTTTCATTTTTTGGGTTAACTGTTGCTTTAAATAGTACTCTTGCTGATACCCTTCCATCCTTCCTTCCTTCCTTCCTTCTGTCCCTCTTCTTCCATCCTTCCTATCAGTATTCCTCTGCTGACTGTGCAATCGTAATGACAAAACACCACTCTTCACTCTCTCTCATGCTGTTGATCTCAGGATGGCTGCGCTCCAGCGGCTCATCGATCCACCATAAGGAAATTACATTTCCCTGATTCTCTACAGAGCTTTTAGTTACACTGCTTACACACGCACACACGCGCGCACACACACACACACACACATACTTGCATTTGTGGTTTACAGGGACTCTCCATAGGTGTAATGGTTTTTATTCTGTACAAACTGTATTTTCTATCGCCCAAAATTTTGCCAGGAAAAGTTTTATAATTGATATCATATATTTATGTAAAAAATATTGTGTGATATAACTTGTGTTTGATTGTTTGCTTGTTTTTATTGTATTTGTTATACTTGTATTTTTTAAATTGTTTTTGCCATGAAAATAGTCTTTGATGCTGACATGGCATTAAATAAATATATACTATACTATACCAACCCTACAACTAAACCTACCCCTTACAGCGCAACGCACACACACACACACACACACACACACACACACACACACACACACACACACACACACACACACACTCACTCATTCACTTACACAAACTTCACTTCCTCGTGTTTATTCAGAGAAGCTCTTTTACATAGAAACTCGAGCACATGTAAGCACAGTTGCAGTTGTGTACTTTCATAGGATATTCCTGCATTCCTGCTCTTTGAGGCCTGAGATGGACATTATCATATCGCAATAAATGAATATCATGAGAGAAATTCTGGCTCACAGGTCTCTTACAAATTTTTGATTCTGTCATTTGTTGATCTGTCTGTTTCTGGTCTCAGTTGCTCTGCCCGTCTATGGGAGTTTTTCACCCATTTTATCACTTAAGGAGAGCAACAGCACAAAAAGGAAAAATGAAGAGCCTATAAAGCAGCAGTTATAAGTCTAATTAAGCAGTCAGTGGTTTACGCTAATAGCTCTAGAAATACTACTGTATAAACCATGAAAGACTTGGATTGTGTGCTAGCAGGTTTAGCGTCTGTGTGACCCACCTGCAGTCCAGGACCAGCGGCCGTGTTTAATTCAGTAGTGTCTGCCGCCATCGCTGACACTGGGCTGTTCTCCTGTGCTTCTGTGTCCTCACTCACACGGGATTTACAAGACCTCAGACCTCAGCAATATTTCTGAGCGGATGCAGGGACCGATGGGAAGAGGTCCTCTGTTATTTGGGTAGGTATATGATCTATCATGTCTTGTTTACACTCATCCAGTATTTACGTCGTTGCTCACTCACGCATTCACAGTCTGGAACTTTATTACTTCTTGTACACTGCATACTGGTTATAATTCTTACTTCTTGTATTACATTTGCCCAGTAAAGAGAATAATTACAATTATCTTAACTTAAATATTCATAAAAATGCATATGCAAATAGCAATTTTGGGGCAAATATTGCTTGGCTACAAATATATTCTATTCGTCTTGTTTATTTTAAAAGGCAAAAGTCTTGACTGTAGATGTAGAGAAATAGAAAGTGCCACGACTCAAATTTCACTGTGAATATCCGAGCCAAACCTTTTATTGTCCAACTGGGGGTTGTGTTACACATGAAGGAAATTCAATAACACACCTTCAGGCTTTACTCTGTAATACATTATAAATATAAATATACTCTAATCTTGTTTTCTTTTCCTTTCTTATCTTGAATGAAGGAACCCTTGGAATGCTTTTTGAGACACTGAAATCTTGTTTTGAACATTCTGATGATTCCTCTTCCTTCTTTCATGAAAAAAGAACAGTACTGTCTCCATTTACTCAGTCTCATCGAGTTCCAAACCCATACCACTTTAGCAAAATGCCAGAGCTGCTCTTTTCCATTGAGTGAGAGCATAAACAGGAGCTGCCAAACGGGGAAAAAACAGTATACAACTCACACACTATTTCTGAGGTCATACAATCTGCTCATTAAGTCTGACATCACGGCTCCAAACTGAAATCAGATGCCAAAAGCAAACAAACAGTGCTAATATACACTCATGGACACTTGTTTCCACCCCAGGATTAAAAAAAGAAGGTAATTGCGACAATTTATCTCACAAATCAGATTTTTTTTCTTGCAATTCTGATTTTATATCTCACAAATCAGACTTTTATATATATAGAAAAAAGTCTGAGTTGTGAGATACAAACTTGCAATTACCTTTATTTCATGTTAAAAAACACTTATGATAGGTAAACTCTGAATCAAAAGAGATTCAGTCTGAATTCTTTGTCGAATGAGAAGAACAGTCAGAATTGTGAGATAAATTCCACGCATGCAACCATCTTTTACTTCGTGGCTTCTATACACAGTGTCCTGACCTTTATGTCCATACCCAAATCTCAGACGGTCAGACAATGATTCATCTTTTATGAATGTTTAAAATATTGATAGAAAAGGAAATGACTAGAGGCTTGGAACCAGAATTCCTTATGTCACGACTTAACAAGCGAACAGCTTTCCCCCGGTTTCACAGACAAGGCTTAAGCCTAGTCCTAGACTAAAATCTAAGTCTGAGCTGTTTCAACTGAAAGAAACTTGCACTGACTGATCTTAAAACATGTCACTGCCTTTGTTTTATCTCAAGATGCACACCAGTAATGTTTTTTTCTAAGGCATGTTTATAAAGATGACTTCAATCTCCTAATTGATCTATGGCCTAATCCTGGCTTAAGGTCCTTGCACACTGCGTCCGGAATTTTCGTATGCGTTTTTTCGTATTCGTCATCCTTTCCTATCAAAATGCTTGCTATGGATATAAAAACATAGAAAATTGAACCTGATCCGAATTTTTTTATGACGGAAGAAACTTTCAGAGGCAGTGTGTAAACATGATTGACACAGCATGAAATTGTATTTATTTTGTAATGTGCGAAAATTTTGGACGAGAATTTCAGACTCAGTGTGCAAAGACCATTAGTCTAAGCCCTGTCTGTGAAACCAGGCCTTTGTGTGACAAACAAGTTCCAGTAATAATAATCAATTAATAATTTAATTGAATAATAATAATAATAATAAAAATGGATTTAATTTCCGCTAATACTTTATCAATTTGCACTGGCTACCAGTAGCTGCTCGCATTAAGTTCAAGGCACTACTGTTCGCCTACAACTGGCTCTGCACCCCTTTACCTAAATTCATTAGTTTAGACTTATGTGCCTCTAGAAGCTTGCGTTCTGCAAGTGAACGTTGCTTTATTGTTCATCCCAAAGAGGCACAAAATCACTTTCACGGACTTTTACATTAAATGTTCCCTCCTGGTGGAATGACCTGCACAACTCAATCCCAGCAGCTGAGTCCTTAACCATCTTCAAGAAACGACTAAAAACACATCTCTTCCATCTTTATTTGACCCTCTAACTCTAGCGCTTTCTATTCTAATTCTATTCTTTATAAAAAAACCTGCCCCTTTTAGGCTTGCACTTTATTCATTTACTAACTGCTTGTTTCTCTTAAAAAAAAAAACGAATACTAGCTTCTCTATTCTTTTTATTCTGCATTAAGCTAACTGAGACTTGTTATAGCACTTGCATATCATTGCTCTCTTGTTGATTTTGATGAGGTTGCATGCATACTTTAAAGGATCTGTTCCCTTCTTGCTGTTGCTGTATGGAAACGAGCTGCTTGGAAATCCTGCGAAATATCTCCTTTTGTTTCGTTTGTCCTGCTCATGATGTGATGTGAAGTGAGAGGTGAGGAGGAGGCAGAGGAATGTTGGGAATGATCCTGTGATTGGAGCAGCGGCGCTGGGCGTGGAGGAGCAGCGTTCAGAAGACATTTCCAGGGATGCCGAGCTGAATGAGATGCGGCTGAGCTTCGAGGCGACACTCCTGCAAATGCGCAGCGCGTGATTTAGCGTGTTTTACCGGTGGTCAGCGCGTCATCTCTGCCGCTCGCTGTCGCGTTAAACACCGCCGCTGCTCTGAAGATCTGCCACCGTCAAAGCGAGCTTTCTCATGTGAGTTACCCATCATCGCTGCTTTATGTTCGTAGCACATGACGGAGGATATTAGAGCTGTGGCACCTGCAGTAGCTCGCGCTCATCATCATCATCATCATCATCATCGCTTCAAGCGTTCATTCGTTTGCAAGCCGTATTACTGGGTAGATATCGCAGGCTTTAAGGAGGGATTGTGAAGCATTTAGCAATTCTGACGAGGCCGCAATATTTTGCAGCTTTAAAAATATTCTAAATAAAAACTAGCGTCTTTATAAACATTGAATTGTTATTATTAGGCCTACGTCGATTAGATCAGCATTGGTTAGCATTTAGAGGCGTGACATTTGCCCATGCTATAAGTATTTGTATTTCATAGCACCTCGTTTGAAAAAACGCTTTTCCTGATAATTTCGGGTTTGTTTGTTTTTTGTTTTATTGCACTTTTGCAAAAAGAGGCGAAAACATGCGCAATGCTCATACATAAATTGTTTTATAAGGTTTTATTTCATTATTTTTGACAATGACCTACCGCTTGATTGTGCATTAAATTAAGAAACTCGTAAAAGATGTGTCGTTTTATGTGCCTTCTGTTTATATAATATGCAAACGTGTGCTTATTTAATGATAAAACCAAATTTGCATACAAGTTTACAGTTTAAAGTGGAGAAAACATGTACATAGGCCTACACATTTTTTTTTTTAATTTCACCAAAGAACATCTAACCCACAACCAGACTAATTATTTGAAACTAGAGGACATTTGCACTGGTGTCAAAATTAAAAAATGACACCTGTGTGCATGTGGTGCTTTCTGTTGGCAAATGTGGCAGGTTATTCCATGCAGACAGAAATGAAGATTTATTATTAGCAGTCCTGGTGTAACCTGAAACTGAATATGATTCTTGAATGTGATGAATATGTTGTTCCCACAGATGGACGTGTTATCGTTGATGTTTGGGAAAATGCGTCAGTGCTGCCGCTCCCCTGCGGTTTGATCTTGAGCGGCACAAACGTGTGACTGATTCAAACCATGGAGCCCAAACCCGACTGCTGCGCCTCATCCGTGCCCAACTCTCAGTGCGAGCTGCAGCTCAACATCTACGAGACCATCAGCGAGGGGAACGTGAATAAGCTGGAGAGCTCAGCGCTGGTGCGCGCCGGCAGTGACCCCAGCTCCTATCCCTCCTCCAAACGCCAGAGGTTCATCCGCAGGAGCCTGTGGTTCACTGATAATGACGAGCCCCAGGCCGACGACTGCAACCCGGAGTGCGAGGAGCAGAGGAAGATGCTCAGCATCAACCTGAGGACCATTGTGGACCGAACTCTGGCCGTCCGATCCGGTTTACAGGTGGGATCGAGCACGGAGAGCCAGAAGGCCCAGAAAGAGCTGGAGAGCGGCAGCGCAGACGAGGAGCGAACGGAGCTCAGAGCGGACAGCGTGAAGACTCACGTAAAGGCGGCCAGCGAGGAGAACGAGGAGGAGGCTGAGATGAAGGCCGTGGCCACCTCTCCCGGCGGACGCTTTCTCAAGTTTGACATCGAGATCGGCCGCGGCTCCTTCAAGACGGTCTACAAGGGCCTGGACACGGACACCTGGGTGGAGGTGGCCTGGTGTGAACTTCAGGTGTGTTTCCACATGTTCTCGATGATCAGTGTGTGCATGTGAAGTGATGGTGATATCGTGGTGCTTTCTCTGCTGAAAAAAAAACGGTTTACGGTAGGGCTGCACGATAAATCGAAATGCAATCGCGTGTCAGTGAAGCATGGCACTGTGTAGTAAATGCTGCTCCATCTGAAAGCAGGTGATGGAGATTTACTGCTGATCACAGAACCGGCTTTACTGACAAGATACGCATGACAATCGCATTCGATTAATCGTGCAGCACTAGTTTAAGGGCCTGTTCACACTTGGCCTCTTTTTTGACAAGAAAAAGTTGACAAGAGCGCTTTTTTAGTAAAACACAATGCTGGCAGTGTTTTGGTTACAAACAGCAGCCGAGGGCTTCTTTTGTTGCTATAACAACAGCTGCATCAGTAGCCTAGTGCTGTGTGCTGCAGAAATGTCGAGAATGAGTAAAAAGTTGGCTCTTGCGTTGGCTTTTGAAGTTAACCTGGAGGAGAATGTCGGTTCACAATGATGTTTGTGGGTGCGCCACATTATACGGGGAAGGAAACATTATGGTGCATACAACAATTAAGTCCAGGAGCTCCGGTTGGATGATGCACGGTTTGTGGCATATTTTAGACTAGATAGAGTTTTGTGCTCATATCATAAAAGTACTTGTGCTCAGAAACTAGTATGATCTATCTTCTCCATTTTTTTCTTGTTGGTTTTGTTGTTATGGAAACGACTTGCTTGCCATTGGTCACAAGAGTAAGAGAACTTTATTGTCACTGTACAATGAAACTCTGATGGAGCAACCTCCAGGTGCCTTCTTGAATCTTGATTCTTACAAATAGTGGTGTACCATGTACGAATCTGCACACACATATGATACACTAAAGGATCTACCATTATACAATATGATATACAATATACATAGTACGTATTCAATACAATGCACTATACACAATGCAATATACAATATACACAATATGCTATACAACACAGTACACAGAGGACACATAACATAAGACAACAGATGTGCATAAATGCAAACATTATGTGCAATTAAGCAGGTAGTGACAAGTGCTGAGGTAGTGTAGTTGACAGCTTGACCATGATGAATAAGATTTTACACAATGAAATATTGCACAGTAAGGTCACCTGGTGCTCGCTGACTGATCAACGGTGCTGTATTTACAGTCTATGCCATGCAGACCTTGCCAGTGTTTCGTTTAGGTTTCAGTCCCTCTTTAATGGTTGTTAGTCATACAGATATTTGTTCATTATTGATGTTGAATCGAGTCACGGGTCCAAAACAGGTCTGTTGTAAAAGAGCAGACAGATTGTGAAGCTTGAGTCATCGGTGTGGGGCTTGTAGGTAAAACCTGCAAAGGTTTTTACTTGGAAGCCCTTCATTATTTCATCACGTATGAAAATATTCAATAAATCTTTATGGACAAACTGAAACCACAAATGCAAAATTCTCAAGCTCCCAGTGGCCTGGGAAACACGGAATTTGTTTTATTACAAACTGAATGTCAAAGTAGCTTTTCATGAGTAGGTTGGTTGCTTTTGGCTGTGGTTTATATTTGGTGTTTGATAACTATAACAATGGCTCACATAATGCTTCTGTTCAGATCTGAAGGGTCATACAGTGTTTGTGACTGGAAGTGTTCAGTGTGAACATTGCCGATGTTTATTTAGTGAAGGGTTGTTGGACTAGTATCTGTATGTCTAGTAACTGTTATCTCGTTCTTTAGCCTGGGTTAGTAATCTGTGACTCGGGCTTCGAGTTTTTATTGTTGAGCCCTGTAAAGACGTTCAGATGACTTTAACACCTCTTCGAATGCATTTGAAAGCTTCAGCCTGACTTAAAACATGTCAGCTGCAGTTTCTCAGTGTGTGTGTGTGTGTGTGTGTGTGTTTGCTCTGTCGATAAGCATCTGTAGCTGCAGGAATGTGGCGTCGCTGATGGGGATCTCAGACCCACAGAAACACACACTCCAGTCGTGTCCGGGTTTGTCTGCCCGTGTGTTTGGGCTAAATATGCTAAACACTGCAAACTAGGTCAGTACTGTTGTTCATTTGGTTCTTAAGAGGTTGGGCAATGGACCATGTTGAGAAATCGTTCTTTTCAGATCCGTTGGCCTTTTGCTGCAGGGAACTTCATTTAAGGGATTCAGACACTGATGGCTTTGCTTTATATAAGAGATAATTTGAAGAGGGTTTGCCTGGTGACAGATTGTTGATGATATTATTGACCTGCCAGGGTGTTTTGGCGCAGCTGTCCACCGATCCTCCTCCGTCACGGTCTCTGTCTGGATACTGACCGCACACTATTCCAGCAGCATTGATTCCGGAGCACTGGCCATTCATTTTCTCCATAGGTACTTCAGAGCATAAACAGTTGAGCGTGGTGCTAGCAACAACAAGGTTCTGGGTTCGATTCCCAGGGAATGCATGAACTAATCAAATGCATTCATCAAATGCAATGCAAGTTGCTTTGGATAAAAGCATCTGTCAAATGCATAAATGTCTAAATTCATAAACAGTTGTAAGCCTTGGAGCAATGTTACATGTTGACATTATAAGGTAACCCTACATAACCTACATGCATAAAATCAGCACAAGCATACACTTGAGCTGTGTTAAAAAATTCAGTCTGTCTCTATTCAGGATTTGGCTCTTTTGCTTCTGTGAAGTTCCTCGTCATTCAGTAGATCTCATGCCAGGATGCCAGAAAGCGTTTTATGGAGTGGATTGTGGAGTCCTCCTGCTTCAGTCAAATCTGTTAATGGTCCTCTGGTGTCCTGCCTGACAGATGAAGCCACATCAGGTGAATTTGTGCTGTGTCAACAGCGCCTCATGGGAAATGCACTGAATGGCCTCGAGCTGCACAAACCCTGCTGCCAGCGCAGGAGAACAGGAGAGGAAGATCCGGATATCAACCTCAAACGTGAAACAGTACATCACTGCAGTCATTGCACTGAATCGAATTTGACAGATTTACAAATCAGTGCGTGTTTCATAAGAGAGCCTTAATAGCTGCCCACTTTTTTTTTTTATTCACCACATGATGCAACAAAAAAATCTCATTGTCACATGACCTCATCTTATTGCATGTGAGATTATGATCTGTGCAGTCGTACTGGTTTATTGTGTGATCTTAGTGGGAGATGTTCAGATCACTTTTACTGGGTTCATGTTGAAAGCGCTGTACGGTTCACAGATTGCAGGGTTCATGAGGCTCTTGTTGAAGTGATGTTCTCCGGCTCATGGCTCACGCCTGTCTTCCATTCAGCCTGTATTTAGTGTGCCACTCGTTCAGGTCTTTAAGTGCTCTCACACGTGTGCCGTCTGTTTGATGCACAAAGCTGCATATTTTCCAAATCGACTAGGCAGAGCAGCCTGTTGATCTGAAGAAAGCCCGAGGTTGATGGTCATGTCCACCAAAGCTGAAGTTAGGATTCATAAATTACATTTATTCTGCAAATCAGTTCTTTTGAAACGTACAGTTCATTTGTGTCATCACTCAAAATTGTGAAAAAGCAAAAAGTCAGAAAGTTGATTTCTGCATAAATGTGGCGTTCATTGAAGTCAAGTCCTGAAATTATATACATTTCCCTTAAACAAATACGAAACATGACTAATTTTCAAATTGTATTTATTTCTGAAAATGAACCAGGAGTATGGGGAGAGTGGGGGACGGTTGCAGGGGCAGCTTATTTCTTCAATCAGGAATGAGCTCCAGTGATGATATTCATGATTTAAAAGCTTGCCATAACATTACATAATTGTATTTTTTTTTGGATTAAAACAGAACCCCTTTCAATAGTTAGGTATCTCTCCTTTTAAGTAAATCTAGGTTAAAAATCTACTTACTTGAAAATGTTTTTCCATTTACTATTCTTTGGTTTTATCAGCCAATTTAACGTATTGAAGACTTAAATTAAATTGCAAAATGATATTCAAGAATGATTTTGATTACATTTTAATGAATGTTGCAACCGTTCCCTGTTGTGGGGTCAGTTGCAACATTTCACTTTGTCTATTCAAGTATACATTGTACGTATATTATCATATGTACACATGTTGCAGCAATGTAGGTGAGTAGCTGATAGATGTGGTTTTATCGTATTAAAGTTTTGGCTTTGTAATGTAAACAGTCTCTGAGAAACTAAAGGAAATGCAAAAAGTGTTGCAACCATCCCCACTCTCCCTCGACCTGTGTTTGGCATGTGTGGATGCAGAAGTCCAAAAAAAGTGCTTTAAATGAAGCACTGAACAGTTAAATAATTGCATTATTTTAAATTGATGAATTAAAAGGAACCCTTTTTGTTAACAGTTCAGATCCTTATTAGTTCGACTAGCCCACAGCTGAAACAAGACCAAGCCAAGGAAATATGAAGTTAGCGGCTGTGTTCATCCGTGTCGAAGGACCAGAAATAAGGATGATGCTGTTGTGACTGCAGCGGGAGACGAGAAAGTGTGCGTTCACACATGATGTGTTACTGTGCCCAAAAATAGCTGGAGTGAACAAAACAGAACAGAGCCGAATGCACCGCTCGTCCTCAAACTAGCCTAGACACGAACACCATTTCTTTCTGATTCTTAACTCCTCATAGCTCAAGTGTAAGATGACGCGCTTTGGACCCGGACAGATCAGTGATGCAGTAAGAGATCTCCTCAAAATCTGTTACATAAAGACTACGTGAAACAACATTTGCAACCCAATTATCTCTTAGAATTTGCTGTGTTTCTGAATGAAGCAACAGCTCATTCCACAAGAGAACAGAAGATGGGAGATATTAAAAACTGGGAGTCTGAATGGAGCCGGACCTGTATGGGAGCTTTTCCGAGCAGTGGTAAATACATAAATACAGGCCAATTAAGGGAAATATTTTTTGCCATTTTGAATTTTCTGAAAAACATACTTTTTTTGATCTTATAGGCTGTTTGTCCGGCTTTTCACAAAATTGAATCACGTCACCTTCAAGCCATGCTGACAAAATAACTTGGAGTTCATGCTGATTAGTCAAACTGTTGAAAAACACGTGAACGAAATTAACAGCAAAATTGCCATGAGGCTATATCTCCGCAACGCTTTAGCGTATTAAAACCAAACTTGGTGTGTGTTATGATAAGCACGGCCTGAGGGTACCTGCACAGTTTCAGCACAGCGCCACCTAGTGGTCAAGATGTATGAAAAATGGATATATTTGCATAGAACTTTTGAATGTTTTGGTTAAAAGTCACAAGGCTGGTGTCTTTAAATTCAGTGTACAGTGTACAGACTCACAGAGTCAACCGATATCCAATTTTGGGCTTCTGCTATTGTGATTTTGATTTTTTTTTTTTCATGAAATGCTATATTTTATGAACGCATTGGTGTATAGTAATGAAACTAGGTGTGTGCCATCGGCACCATGCTCTGAAAATATTTCGGGGGCAGAGCCACCTTGTGGTCAGTTATAATGTAATTTCAAAAATGCTAATAATTTTTGATTAGTTTGCCTGTTGTCATGAGACTGGTCTTTATAGATTCCATGGATCATACAGAGAACATCGATTCCAGTTATGCCACTCTGCGTTGTGCCTAACAACGCCCCTTAGCTGTTATCAATTCACTGTAAACCAAGGCTTCTAAGGGCTTATTGCTTCAATCAGAGATCTGTTATTTGTGCATGCTGATTAACTTTCTCAATTAGTGTTCATTTTTAGATAGTGTTTGGATATTTACAATGACAGGGAGTGTCTAAAATAGGCCCTGGAGCAGATTTGACATCATCATCATCATTCTGTCAAACGGCTGCTCACTAAAATACAAAGCTGATGAAATTCATATGACAGACAGAATCTTCCGTCACACCAGTATTTGTGAGCTGATAACAGAAGCTCAATACTGTCCGGTTCATCATATCTCTGGAAGTGTCTAGTGGCAGTGAAACTCATAGAGACTCTTGTGGAGAAGGGTCGTGCCGTTGACCTCGGATCTCAGCGTTCACTGGGCTGATTGTTCTGATGTGTGGAGTCGGGTCAGTGGGTCAGTCAGGACCGCGGTCAGACTCAGTACAATCAAAACGCCTCCATTCAGGGCCAGTGTAAAGTGCTGAGGTCAGTAGTGCACCGAAAGCCACCGAGTTCATGACATTGACTGAAACTCAGCAGCATTTTCACAGTGCATTATCTAAATGGGTGTTTGACATATAAGCCTGACTCTTGAATTTCCAAAAAATATGTGGTCTTTTAGATTTTGTATTGGAAATTGGATTTATTTACCAATTTGTTGCATTTGTGCCTAAAATTGTCATATGGTGTGACATAAAAGTTATTCTATATAAAATGAAATTGGGATATACTCTCCCTAAGTAACTAACTTCACCATAAATCTTTATCATTACTATCTTAAGATTTAACATTATTTTGTGCAGATCCATTAGATTTTGTATTATTTTTCTAAATCATCATGCAGAGTAAGACATCTCTCCTCAGCCTTTCCAGACATTTTAGAATAATTCTGACAAACCCTGTTATAAATCTAACAAAATGCTTGTGAATCTTGCTGATACTATTTATTTTTTGTTCCATTGGCTTTTGTATGGTTTATAACAAAAAAAGTATTTTTATTGCCACAATTCTGATTGTCACACCAAATGATATAGTGTCACACTATATGATGAAATGCACCACACCACAATTTGTCAATGCAAAAAAGTGTATTTTATATGCATTATACAAATATTAATTGAATTATACATTCAATTAATTCAATTAACATTAATAAAAATAAAAATCATCAAACATACCAACATTGTTTTAATACTTTTAAAAATGTATTTATGAAACTCAGAAATATGAGTAAATCAAACACCATATGTGTTTGACAGGAACAGCTGTATGTGTTACTAAGTGTGAAAGTTCCGAAACTGAAGCTGTAGAACTAATAGAACGTGATGACGCAGACGAACTCATCCACATCCATGAAATTCTCTAGCTGTAAAGGCTATCTCTCCCGGGTTTTCTGCAACCATGATGCGCGCGCATCCTTGAATGTTTACAAACCTATAATTGGTCTATAGAAGGTGTCTGTTCTGTGTGAACTGGCATGATCTCCTTACTTTTTCCTCCTTTCCCTCAGGACCTCCTCTCTCCTTGCATGGTCAGCATTGAGTCTTTCCCTGTATTTTCGTGTCCTCTCTTTACTTGACATTTCTGCCTGACACAGACAAAAAATTGCATCTTTTAATATGTAAAGCATGGCAAACATGGTTAAATTAAGTATAAAATTGAAAAGGAATATATTAATTGTATGGGCAATTTAATGTACACCATTAAATTCTTTCAATATGTTTTTAATATTTATTTATTTATCATTAAAAAAGGTGTATGTAATATTGTGTGACAAAAGTATCATATGGTGTGACGGAAAAAAGTCACACCATATGACGTTTTGTTCAGTTTAGCCAATCTCTTTGTTAACTAAAAACAGCTAGCTTATACTTAGCATGTAAATTGCCACATTGCAGCAATGATTTGTAAGAATTTATAAGTAAAATTTGTAAAAAAGTGTTTAATTTTTATGTAAATAATGTCACACCATAAGACACAAAACATTGACCACTAATGAGCACATCAGTGACAGAGCTTTTTAATTAAAAATTGAAAAGTCAGAACTCACCTCTTCACCTTCCAAACCACTCCAGGGGAGTAACTAGTTACATGTAACAGTGTTACGTAACTTAATTACAAAATAAATGTAACTGTAATCGGTTACAGTTACTGCAAAAAAATGTGTAATTAAATTACAGTTACTTATGAAAATGTTAACGATTACAAAGGGGTTACATCTGAATACTACTTGTATTAATATTTACTATATCTTGTTATGAATTTAAATCTGTATTTAACCTCAGGACGATCTCAAAGTAAAAAGGTGCTTAAGTCTGATTTTGTGGTGACTGTGCTTTAAAATTAAAGTATTATAATCTTAGTTCAAGAGATGAAGGATTTTGGAAGTTGGTTTAATTGCTTCTATTGTCCTTAATTGTAAGTTGCTTTGGATAAAAGTGTCTGCTAAATTTAAATGTAGAAAAGTAATCAAAAAGTCATCGCATGTAATCAGTTACATTACTTTAACAAAGTAATTGAAATAGTTACACTACTTATTACATTTTAAATAGGGTAACTTGTAATGTGTAACCTTTTACATTTCCAAAGTTACCTTCCCAACACTGTCTGAACCATTTATCTCTTTATCCATCTCTGCATGTTTGTTGATGCTTCGAATCTTTACACGTTTAAAGTTTACAAACTTTTTTTCAAAGTGCTGTTTGAAATTGTTAAAAGGTTGTAGAAGGGTTTTATAATTTTGTACATTATCAATTAGAATGTTGTTTTTGATGACTAAAAGTGTGTGGCATTGAAGTGTGCTTTGATGAAATATTGAATATTGAAAAAAAGAAAAAAATAACGCTGCTCATATCTATTGAATTCTTTTTAAAGACCCTATGAAATTGGCCTATGATGCACACTGTAAAAATGAAAACCATTTTAATGATAAAAGTCTAAACTTGTTACAGCAAAATCCTCTTAATTGCTTAACAGCAAGTTTCCATATTTTATACAGTGAAAAGCTGTACTAGGTAAATCATAGAAAATGATAATAATTACATTTCACGTCTTATTTTCAGTGAAATCTGCAAATCCCACAGCTCACATTTGGTTTTTAATTTAAATAACTGCTTCCTCTTAGATTTTCCTTCACATTTATGTACATTAGGGTTCCCCTTCAGGAACTCGAGCTGCGTCGGAACGCTTTGGGAACGCCCCCAGCATGACCATGCTCTGAATCACATATGAAATGAGTCCAATAGATGGGCGAGACGTCATGGGCGGGTGACATTGCGACCAGGAAGCTATAAAAGCATGTGCGGTGGAACCGGCGTCAGCTTTTTGTCATTCAGCAAGCGCAAATGTGTGTGTCAGTCGCAATCTTTTTGTGAGTCTTATTTAGTGTTGTTTGTCCACTTATAAGCTCCATTATGCCAAGCTTCAGCAAAAAAATAAATAAATAAAAAGCATTTGGGCAAGAGCAGACAGCATTCAGGCTGTGTATTCCTCCCTGCCCGCGCTATATTTCGGGTGGGGACACACACAGTTTGTGTGTTGTCTGCTTGGGAGCGAAGCACACAGAGTCAGCTCTCGAGGGAGCTAACTGCCCGCATGGCGAGCGTTTGTTACTGCCTTGCTTCGCTCTCGGAAGGCTCTCTTTGAGGAGGGAGCCTTCACCGGCGTTTCTTGCGGCGCCAGCTCCGCTTTCGCCAAGGCGGAGCGGTGGCTGTACTCGTGGGTTTCGCATATGGATCCGGTGGAGGGAATGTAGACGGGCTCGCCCCTATCTTCTTCCTCACCTACCAGATCCAGCGCCCGCTCTCGGGGTTCGGAAGCCCGCGCTGCTGTTCTTTTCCCCCGGTGAGAGGGCTCGACGCTCCGCCTGTCTTCCTCCGAGGAGGTTGATACGGAGGGCGTCGATGAGCTCGCCAGTTGCACAAGCATCAGTTACACAAGCATATTATGCCTAATATTATAATGAGTGGGAGTCATTGGGTCCTGCCCCGAGCAGGCTCTGGTTCTATCAGTCTAGTCTTCCTAGGAGATGACGTGGGTCTGAGGACCGTCGTTTTCAATAGGAGACTTCAGCTTGTTCGGCCGTCTCCTGCCGGCTCGTCGCTTCAGGGCACCAACCTAGCCGCGCAGATTACACCAGAGATCTCATTATTCATTATCTCAGTTTCGAGAGACTGATTCCCTTAGTAGACCTTTTTGGCAGCATGGAAACGTCTGCCAAATGTGTCTCAGTGGGTCCTGCACACTGTAGAAGAGGCTACCGAATCAGTTCGGTTCTTCTCCGCCTCGTTTCAACGGGGTCATTCCCACTCTGGTGGGCCCCGAGCAGGCTCTGGTAATGGAACAAGAAGTTAACACTCTCTTGAGGAAGGAGGCCATCGAGGTGGTCCCTTCTCTCGACAGACAGTTTGGGTTCTACAGCCGGTACGTCATCGTCCCAAAGAAGGATGGAAGTTCCTGAGGTTTGCTTTTGGGGGCAAAAGCTTACCTGGTTCTTCCGTCGGCCTTGCACTCTCGCCCCGCACTTTCACGAGGTGTGTGGATGCTGCTCTGGCTCCTCTGTGACTCCAGGGCATCCACATACTCAACCACATCGATAATTGGTTGATATTAGCTCAATCTGAGCAGATGGCAGTTCGGCATCGAGATGTCGTTCACGCTCACTTGTAAGAGCTGGGGTTGGACTGGATGCTATGGTACAGACGTGGCCGAGGCTTTGTCTGTACGCCTTTTTCCCCGATCACTCTGCTCCCGGGAGTTCTGGAGAGAGTTTGCCGGGACGGGGTCCGTCTACTCTTGGTAGCCCCATTCTGGCCGGTCCGAGGAGGGATCTCCTCTCACAGGCGGTGGGTACTATCTTCACCCCCGCCCGGAGCTGTGGAAGCGTGGGTGTGGCCCCTGGGGGGGTGGGGGGCAGACACCCCCTAGTTACACGTTTCCTCCACGGTACGCTGAGGCTGAGGCCTCTGGCCAGAGAAGCTTATGCTAAGCGGTGGATCAGGATGCTTTTCCATAGCCTCGAGTCCTCTGATCTCCCCTCTCCTTTAGGGGTCAAGACTTACTCCTTCTGAAGTTGGCCTTCGGGACGCTGCGGGATGTCCCCGCCTACTTTGTCAGGTGCCTTCCTGCATTCTGCGCCACTCTATAGAGAGTTTTGGCCAGGCTCAGGTGGACCTGTTTGTGACTCGAGAGACATCGCACTGTCCCCTCTGGTTCTCTCTGACTCATCCAGCTCCTCTCAGACTGGACACTATGGTACAGACGTGGCCGAGGCTTTGTCTGTACGCCTTTTTCCCCGATCACTCTGCTCCCGGGAGTTCTGGAGAGAGTTTGCCGGGACGGGGTCCGTCTACTCTTGGTAGCCCCATTCTGGCCGGTCCGAGGAGGGATCTCCTCTCACAGGCGGTGGGTACTATCTTCACCCCCGCCCGGAGCTGTGGAAGCGTGGGTGTGGCCCCTGGGGGGGTGGGGGGCAGACACCCCCTAGTTACACGTTTCCTCCACGGTACGCTGAGGCTGAGGCCTCTGGCCAGAGAAGCTTATGCTAAGCGGTGGATCAGGATGCTTTTCCATAGCCTCGAGTCCTCTGATCTCCCCTCTCCTTTAGGGGTCAAGACTTACTCCTTCTGAAGTTGGCCTTCGGGACGCTGCGGGATGTTCCCGCCTACTTTGTCAGGTGCCTTCCTGCATTCTGCGCCACTCCTGGCTCCTTTCTCTCGCCTTAGCTGTGCTCTTCCACACTAGGCAGAGATTGGTAAGTCTGGCCGCGTGGGCATACTTGTTCCCAAAGCGTTCCGATGCAGCTCGAGTTCCTGAAGGGGAATGTTGTTAAATTCATATTTATTGCATTATTTTAGTGTTCTGTATTTGTGTGAAACACGTTTTGTACATTAGTATTCACATTATCATTTAGTAATTTAAAATTAAACTTGCACGGTTGAAATGTTCACAATATGCTCAATAAAAAATGCATAGGGTGAATATTAATTTCATTCATTCACATTAAAATCTTCTCTGAGAAAATGAAATTTCAAACGAAAAAAAAGAAAGTCAGGTTTGGTGGTGAGCTGCCTCTTTAAGAGCATCTGCCACTGACAAATCAGCCATCTAAAGCCTATTCACTTTAGTGTATAAATTAAACAGCCCTTCAGTGCGTCCCAGTTCAGTACTTCCTGTTTGGAAATAATAAGAAAGGAAACTGCTTGTCAAGCTGGGGTCTCTATTGTGCATTCAGGTTTGATCAATGCACTGGGCAGAGTACTATTGTTTAATCTGCTTTCATAAATGCAACCCTTTATTGTTTTCTAATATTGATGCTGCAGACTCCATAAGTGTTGTAAAATCATTGTAATGCACGGGCTCTCATAGCTTATGCTGTAATCTACAGTTGAGTGTCATTCTGTCAGTCCTGACTAAACAAAGGCCGTCTCACTGTACTGTATGTGTGAGTGCAGTTATTTATTCATGAAGTGTGAACACACACTCACGCAGCCGCAGTTTTTGTGATGTAACGTTTGGGTACTGGAAACATGCGCAGATTTCCTCTGTGTGCGCTCAACTGTGAGTATGTCTGCACATATTATAGCTCTATCAATAAACGCTAATAGAGCTGTGCAGGGCTGGAACAGAAGGGTATTGATTAATTCCTGAGTTTAACAGCCCATCTTTAGACCTGTCTGTCTGAAAACACTGAATCACTCGGCTGAGGAACAGCAGGATGTGACACTGTGGGGTTTAGCTGATGCTTTTATTTGTGCTTCTACGCCCATTTTAAAATGAAATCAAATAAATAAAGCTTCCCGAAGAAACAGCATATTCTTTGAACTGTGTTTGTCAGCAGCATTGATGTGTGTAGAGTATGAGAGAAGCAGTGGGTAAAGCATATTCATTTGTGCTTGCTCACAAACCCCTAGCCCTGAGTCATATGTTGTGTACAGATGTGCTGGTGTTTTCATAAAGAGAGACCCAAGCTATGTTCACATCATGGACTAAATTGACTTGGCTAGTTGTTTTTGTTTTGTTTTTCAAAAAATATCGAAATGCAGTAAACACTGAAAAATGCACATGCTGCACCTGCACCAGGTAGCTTCATACCTCTAATGCTCACTCAGGCTGCACTCATTTAATGAAAAATACAGTATTATTGAGAAGTATTTAAAATATAAGAATCATGTGACGCTGAAGACTGGAGTAATGATGCTGAAAATTCAGCGCTGCATCACAGCAATCATTTTACAATATTCTGACATAGAAAGCAGTATGATCACACTTTATATTAGGGTATTAATGCATTTGTAAATAAAAATACAATGTAAAAAAGAAAGAAGAAGTACATTTATTGCAAATACAATGTAGTTAAAAACACTTGAGACAGAGTAGGTCCAACAATTTAAAATTCTAATAATATTTCACTGTTACAGTTTTTACTGTATTTTTGATCAAATAAATGCAGCCTTTTTCATCAACATTAATTCCAAGCGTTTAAATAGTGTGTTTGAAACATTCATGGGCAGAGCTGCACTGTGAGCGTGAGGTGATGCAGATGGAGCAGAGGTGGAGCATGCAGGACAGACACTGAAGCAAGCGCTGCATAATGCATGAGAAAAGCCTCTCACTATGCACAAGTAGATTTCCTTGTGCACATGCATCAGGCCTAAAAATGGCACTTATGCTTTCAGATATACTCGGTGTTCACAACATATTGACTTCTGTAATGAGACACATTTGTGAGTGAAGCGGAGTATAAATGCAGTGTGGGACTTGATGTTCTCCATGAGGAATTGAGTCACTGTATGATTATGTGTGACCCTGGAGCACAAAACCAGTCATAAGTGTCAATTTTCTGAAATTGAGCTGAATATGATGTATGGTTTGTTAGGATATGACAATATTTGGCCGAGATACAACTATTTGAAAATCTGGAATCTGAGGGTGCAAAAAAATCTAAATATTGAGAAAATCATCTTTAAAGTTGTCCAAATGAAGTTCTTAGCAATGCATATTACTAATCAAAAATTAAGTTTTGATATATTTACGGTAGGAAATTTACAAAATATCTTTATGGATCATGATCTTTAATTAATATCCTAATGATTTTTGGCATAAAAGAAAAATGGATAATTTTGACCCATACAATGTATTGTTGGCTATTGCTACAAATATACCCCAGCGACTTAAGACTGCTTTTGTGCTCCAGGGTCACAAATCTCACTGCAGGATGGGGGAGGTATATCTCTCTCTCGCTTGAAGAAAAGAGAGACTCAATATAGAAGATATTTCTGAATTCAATTTCTCATGAGGTCTTTCTGTCTGTTCCTCACCGAGCTGATTTATTCACTGTGATTAATATCAAGCTTATAGTGATCCTGAAGAAAGTATTTTCCAGTGGTTTGATTTGAGTTCATGCATCCGAGTCTCATTCCTCAGAGTGTCAGATGAATTGTTTTCATTGGTTGTGTGTGTGTGTGTTTCAGGACCGCAAGCTGACGAAGGTGGAGAGGCAGCGCTTTAAAGAGGAGGCTGAGATGTTGAAGGGCCTCCAGCACCCAAACATTGTGCGCTTCTATGATTTCTGGGAGTCTCCGCTGAAGGGGAAGAAGTGCATCGTGCTGGTCACAGAGCTCATGACGTCAGGCACACTCAAAACGTGAGGAGCGCTCTCACGGACCTCAATAGAGTCACAGTCTGAGCTGCAGTCCAGTGTGGCAGGAAAGCAGCAGTTCAAAGTTTGGTGCTTTTTATGAAATCATGATAGGCAAAAGCTCAGGCATTTATGAAACAAAAACTATGAAATAGAAGCTTAAAAATGGTGAAGCCTCACTCAACTCACAACTTACAAGTTGTTTCTCTCTAAGGAAATGATGCCAACTTCATCATTTAATGATTTGTGATTTATGAGCATCCATTTAAAGGTACAGTGGTCAAAATAACACAGTGAGTAGTAATTTGAGGGACACAATAAAAACCTTTATTTTAATTGTTAAATTAAATTTAATAGCTGAAAGAATACATTACAGAGAATGATTACTTATATACTTAATGTGGAAGAAAAAGAGAAAATAGAAATCAATCAAAATCAAATTGAAAATTTTGTGATTTTTAAATGCTGTAAGATTTTTCAAAATATTATTTATTTTATTTTATTTTTTTTACCTTGTAACAATGTTGAATTCAGATGAGGTTGTTGATGACAGACAGCTTTAAAATATATTGTTCAGCATTTCAGGGCAATAAGATCCTGATCTTTTATCAGATATGAGGAATGACCTGCCATGTAGTTAAAGACACTTCATATAAAGTCATGTGACAGCTTCTTTGAGAGGGAGAGTTCTGGAGTCGCCACTGTTACACACACATGAAGTGTTTGCAGTTGAGGTTTATGCAAAATAGCAGTAATGTGTTTTGTTTTCTCCAGGTATCTGAAGCGCTTCAAGGTGATGAAACCCAAAGTGTTGCGCAGCTGGTGTCGTCAGATCCTCAAAGGCCTGCACTTCCTTCACACACGCACACCTCCCATCATCCACCGGGACCTGAAGTGTGACAATATCTTCATCACGGGGCCCACGGGCAGCGTGAAGATCGGAGACCTGGGTCTGGCCACGCTCAAAAGAGCCTCCTTCGCCAAGAGTGTGATCGGTGAGACAGCAGTCCACTCATATACAGCTTTTCTGGATTAACATACACTGCCAGTCAAACGTTTTTCAACAGTAAGATTTTTAATGTTTTTTAAAGAAGTCTCTTCTGCTCACCAAGCCTGCATTTATTTCATCCAAAATACTGCAAAAGCAGTAACATTGTGAAATATTTTTACTATTTAATATAACCCTTTTCTATGTGAATATCTGTTAAACTGTAATTTATTCCTGTGATCAAAGCTGAATTTTCAGCATCATTACTCCAGTCTTCAGTGTCACATGATCTTCAGAAATCATTCTACTATACTGATTTGCTGCTCAAGAAACATCTCTGATTATTATTATTATTATTATCGATATTTATTCTTTGATGAATGTAAAAATCCAAAAATCAGCATTTATCTGAAATAAAAAGCTTTTGTAACATTATACGCTAGACCATTCACTATACCAGCTTGGAGTCAGAATATATATTTTTTTTTTGGGGGGGGGAAATAATTTATAGACGTGAATACTTTATTTAGGAAGTATGCTTTAAATTGATCAAAAGTGATGATAACGACATTTATAATGTTACAAAAGATTTCTATTTCAGATAAATGCTATTCTTCTGAACATTCTATTCATCAAAGAAACCTGAAAAAAATATATTTAGCTGTTTTCAACATAATAATAATAATAATAATAAATGTTTTTTGAGCAGCAAATCAGAATATTAGAATGATTTCTGAAGGATCATGTGACGAGTAATGATGCTGAAAATTCAGCTTTGAAATCACAGGAATAAACTACATTTTAAAATATATTCAAATAGAAAACAGTTATTTTAAATAGTAAAAAAATATTTCAAAATGTTACTGTTTGTGCTGTGCTTCGGATCAAATAAATGCAGGCTTCTTTAAAAAACATAAAAAATCTTACTGTTCAAAAGCTTTTGACTAGTAGTGTACAGTGTTCCTTTATTAATTATTCTGGTTCATTTGACTTTGCTTTCAGATACCAATGCTCATTTTACCACATTCAAACCCCTTTCACAGATTTCCCCCAATATCAGTGCAGATGCAAAAAACATCCTTAGATTCCAAGACTGCCTTCAACATTTTGTAATTCATTTAATTCCAGAAGTCAGATGTAGCTTAATTGAGCCCCATTAAAGCAGAGTGTGTGTTTCTCTGTGTCAGAACATCTTTGCATGCTGTCATTTGTTTGTGTGATCATATCCTCAGGTACGCCGGAGTTCATGGCCCCAGAGATGTACGAGGAGCACTACGATGAGTCCGTGGACGTCTACGCGTTTGGCATGTGCATGCTGGAGATGGCCACATCTGAATACCCATATTCAGAGTGCCAGAACGCCGCTCAGATCTATCGCAAGGTCACCAGCGTAAGTCACACTGCACTTGAGCCCTTTCTAGTGTTCTTACTGCAGTGATTGTTTCATTTCAGGATTGTATGACTGATTTGATCTTTGAGACTCATGTTATTACACAGGCTGTTTATGCCTGCTGCTACAGCCTGCCTCAGCGTGTTTCTGCATGTTCATAAAGCACAAACAAGGAAATTCACAACATAAAAATTCAGCATATTATTCCCTGAATTGGAATCTCTTCACAAACACGACTTTTTGCATGGAAAAAACTCACATTCAGCTCTGACATCAGACTGATATGATTACACCATCACATCAGTTCACCACGAGTAAAATCATGTCATGATCAACTTTTTTGTTTCATTTTTCTCTTTCTTTAATAATAAAGGAATAGTTAATCTAAAAATGCAAATCTGCTGAAAATGTGCTCAACCACAGACAATCCAAGATTAGGATGAGTTTGTTTCTTCGTCAGATTTGTAGAAATGTAGCATTGCATCACTGTCTCAGCAATGGATGCTCTGCAGTGAATGGGTGCCGTCAGAATGAGAGTCCAAACATTCTGATAAAAACATCACAATAATCCACAAGTCCAAAAGGACATTTTCAGCAAATTCTTGGATGTACTGTTCTTCTAAATGACAATTTAAGGAGGTGATATTTACATTACATTTACATTTTATCCAAAGCAACTTACAAATGAGGACAATAGAAGCAATCAAAACTAACAAAAGAGCAACAATATGTAAGTGCTCAGTGTCAGTTAGCCTAACGCAGTACACGTAGCAATGTATATATATATATATATATATATATATATATAAACACATACACATATACACACACACACATACACAAAGAAAAACAAGTAGATAGAATAGAAAAAATAGAAAACTAGTGTTTTTTTTAAATAAAGAAAGAAGATAAATAGATAAGGTAGAATTAAAATAGAATAGAAAGTACTAGAGTTAGAGGGTCAAATAAAGGTGGAACAGATGTGTTTTTAGTCGTTTCCTGAAGATGGTTAAGGACTCAGCTGCTCAGATTGATTTGGGCAGGTCATTCCACCAGGAGGG